>NC_057795.1:602640333-602925601 GCF_018294505.1 Triticum aestivum | reverse complement strand
ATTCCAACTAAGGACCAGAGGCAGTTTGGTGAATTTTGGAATGACATAGGTATTTTTAGAAATTCAACAAACCTACAGAATAAAAACAGAAAACAGAAAAAAGGGAAAACTTACCTAGCGCCACCACAGGCCCACCAGCCAGCCCACCTGGCCAGCCCAGCCCGGCCACCGCTCCAGCGAGCTGCTTGGCTTGCCAGGCAGGCAGCCAAGGTGCTCGGCGGCGGCACCGCAGCTCGCCACGCAGCTGCACGTCGCCCTGCTTCCCCCTCTCGCCGCCCTGCTGGCCTGGACGAGCTCCACGTCGCGCCCCGACCCCCCTGGACACCTCCATTCGCCCCCAGTTCCTCTCCCTCGCGCTCCCACGCCATGGCCGACGCCACCGTCGCCGCACCGCCGCCGTAGCCGTGCTCCCCGTCGTCTCCACGCCGCGCCACCGTGTCCAGAAGCTCCGCCGTCCTCTACTTCTTCGAGCTAGCCGAGCCCCGAGCGCTTGCGTGCCCCGAAGCCGCCGCACCAACCTCGCCCGAACCGCCATCGCCGGAGATCCCCTTCGCCGTCGCCGCCGCAGCAGCTCGTCCCCGACCACGCCGTCCTTTCCATCAAGACCACAGTGAGCTGGGCTAACTTCCCCTTCCTCTCTTTCTCTCTCTCGTGCACCACAGCGAGCACACTAAGCTCACCCGCACGCGCTGTCGCGGACCTCTTCGCCGACGTGCTCCCGGCCATCCTCCGGCCACCTCACCTTGTCCATCGCACTCACCACGCCGCGTTGGGGCTAACCATGCACTCCCCGCACCTCACCGCACACTCTAGCCACGAGTTCGTCTTCAACCGAACTCCGGCGGCCGCCAAAGTCGCCGCCGGCGCCAACTCCGGCCACCCCGAGCCCAACCACCACCACCAATAGTCGCGGCTCAACCTCAGCAACACGTAGATGCCTTCCGCCGTCCATTTGGTTGCCGGAATGGCAAAAAGCACTTTCGCCGCCACGTCGGGCTCGCCGGCGGCTAGACGCCGGCGTGTTTGACTCTGACTTTGACCACGGGTGGGCCCCGGTTGACCCCCTGGGTCTATGACATATGGGGCCCCCCTTTTGTTAATTAATCCAGTTAGTTTAAATCTAATTTAGTTAAACTAATTGAATACTGACATGCGGGACCCACTGGTCAGTTTGACCTGGACCAGCCCGTTGACCACTGACGTCATCATGACGTAGTGCTGACGCAGTAATTTAATTACTGGAATTATTTTTACACAGGAAATTCCAGAAAATGTTTCAAACTTCCAAAATTCATATAAAATCAACCGTAGCTCCAAATTAGACAAATTATATATGAAAAATGATCAGAAAAATCCAATCTATCCATCTGTACTATTTTCATGCATGATCAAACAAGTTAAATTGATGTTTTAAACAGAACAAGATAAAACACCTTAAATGGCAACTTATGAGTTTGAACTTTGAATCAATGGTTCAAATTAGTTCAAACCCATCTGTTCTTAGTTGCATTAGCCCAATACACTCATTTTGCCATGTCTCATGCATGCATCATATTGTTGCATACTGTTTGGTAATGTTTGTGTATAGGTGCTCTCTGCGGCAGGTTCTGCCCCCGAGGAGTACCGTGATAACCCCGACGAAGAGCAATATCAGTGCACCGACCCGTCAGGCAAGCAACCAACCATTTGATCATATCGATACAATCCCATGTTCTCGCTCCTGCTCTCTTTTACTGCATTAAGACAACGCGTTTCAAACTACTGTGTGCTACGGTAGTTGAACCCATTTCCTCTGCATGACCTGTCATTGCCACAGTAACTAGATGAAACCCACTAGCATGTGTAGGAGTTGATTGAGCCATATGTATGTGTTGTTCCTACCTTGCTATGCCTGCTATGCTTAGAGTCGTGTCAGGTCTGGTTCATCTGGGTGATGGGCTAGAGTGAAATGATTATGTCAGTAATGAGAGTGGTGTGGTGAACACGATTTGGTAAAGGTATCGATGAGAGGCCATGTAGGAGTACATGGTGGGTTGTTTCATTGAAGCCGACCTTAAGCACTGAGATCTGTATGTGTGATTTAAGATACAGCTACTACCATGCATTGGGCCCTGAAATATGACCCCGCTCGACTTCTTATTCACCCTAGCTCTCTGTCCAGGAGTTGCAAGTAGTTTCTGGTGTTTGTAGTCTACTGGAGGCCGTGGACAGCGCTGACCGTAGGGGTGGGCTGTGATGCGGTAGGTACGTGGCCGGGTGTACCGAATACCCGTTAGGTATCTCGGGAACCCTGTTCACATCGTTCGGGGCCGTATGGGAAACCTGGATAGGCGATAAACCTGGACTAGAGGCTTAAGTGTTTAGGTAGGTCGTGGTCTACACCCACGTCGGCTTTCGCTTGAAGTCTGCCGAGCACATGTCGTGTGCAGACGCTAAGTGGTGGAAACATGTATGAAGAAGTACACCCCTGCAGGGTTATCATAATCTATTCGAATAGCCGCGTCCGCGGTAAAGGACTACTTGGTTGCCTATACAGTTCATAGACAAGTAAATGGAAACGACTAAAAGCCTCAAGATAAGTGTGAGTGCCGAGGATGGCTCTTCCGTAGGAAGACGGAGGCGGATCCTCGGTAGTGTATTGAAGTGGTGAGCAGTGGACTCGTGTGCGCAAAACCATTCCAAGTTGGAGTATCATAGGATAGCCTAGCCAAGAGTCAAAGCTGGCTTGCTGCAATAACTCCACCAACCCTTCTTGATAACATGCATGTATGTAGGATCTGATGTAAGTCTTGCTGAGTACCTTTGTACTCATGTTGCTATAATTTACATTTTTACAGAAGACGCTGCAACCCCTTCTGATGGGTTCTACGTAGAGGTTGACATCAACGAGTAGGCTAAAGGCCCAGGTGGTGACCCTGAGCTTGTGAAGGACCATGTAGTATAGCTAGGCTTTCCAAGCCTCTTTTATTTTACTAGTTGTCTGTACTCAGACAAGTTACTTCCACTGCTGGTTTGTATGACTGTATGACTTGTATGTTGGGTCGTGAGACCCGTACCTTTGTGTATGTTATGTATGGCTCTCTGAGCCTTAAATAAAGTACTTGTGTCATAGAGTCATGTTGTGATGCTTCGTTGTATTTGCACATATCGAGCATATTGTGTGTATGATTGAAATGCTTGGTATGTGTGGGATCTGACTACCTAGTTGTTTATCTTTAGTAGCCTCTCTTACCAGGAAATGTCTCCTAGTGTTACCGCTGAGCCATGGTAGCTTGCTACTGCTCCGGAACACTTAGGCTGGCCGGCATGTGTCCTTCTTTGTTCCTGTGTCTGTCCCTTCGGGGAAATGTCACGCGATGAATACCGGAGTCCTGTTAGCCCGCTACAGCCCGGTTCACCGGAGTCCTGCTAGCCCAGTGCTACAGCCTGGATTCACTCGCTGATGACCGACACGTTCGATGTTGGGTCATGGATGCCTGTCCCTGTAAGTTTGTGCTACTTTGGGTTTACGACTAGCCATGTCAGCCCGGGCTCCTTATCATATGGATGCTAGCGACACTATCATATACGTGAGCCAAAAGGCGCAAACGGTCCCGGGCAAAGGTAAGGCGACACCCGTGGGGATACCGTGCGTGAGGCCGCAAAGTGATATGAGGTGTTACCGGCTAGATCGATGTGACATCGAGTCGGGGTCCTGACATTTGCCTATTTTATGTTTTTGCAGAGAGACTTCAGTCTCACTAGTAGTTCGACGTGGACTTCGACGCTTAGCTTGTTACCTCAGCTACGATCTTGTGCCATCGGCAGGATCTTGTAGATAGTCAGGCTTCTCAGCCTTTTTCATTTATAGATGTCTGTACTCAGACATGTTAAGCTTCCGCATGTGTTTTGACTTGTATGCTCTGATTGTTGGGTCATGAGACCCATGATTGTAATATCTCGCTCCTCGGAGCCTATTGAATAAAATGCTTGAGTTGTAGAGTCATGTTGTGATGCCATGTTGTATTTGCACATATCGAGCATATTGTGTGTATGTTATTGAAATGCTTGGTATGTGTGGGATCTGACTATCTAGTTGTTTATCCTTAGTAGCCTCTCTTATCGGGAAATGTCTCCTAGTGTTTCAACTGAGCCATGGTAGCTTGCTACTGCTCCGGAACACTTAGGCTGGCCAGCATGTGTCCTTCTTCGTTCCTGTGTCTGTCCCTTCGGGGAAATATCACGCGATGAATACCGGAGTCCTGTTAGCCCGCTACAGCCCGGTTCACCGGAGTCCTGCTAGCCCAGTGCTACAGCCTGGATTCACTCGCTGATGACCGACACGTTCGATGTTTGGCCATGGATGCCTGTCCCTGTAAGTTTGTGCCACTTTGGGTTTACGACTAGCCATGTCAGCCCGGGCTCCTTATCATATGGATGCTAGTGACACTGTCATATACGTGTGCCAAAAGGTGCAAACGGTCCCAGGCAAAGGTAAGGCGACACCCGTGGGAATACCGTGCGTGAGGCCGCAAAGTGATATGAGGTGTTACATGCTAGATCGATGTGGCATTGAGTCGGGGTCCTGACAGCTTTGGTATCAGAGCCTAACTGCCTGTAGGATTACCAAGCCAAACTGGTCGAAGTTGTGTCTAGAAATGCTTTAGTTATGTAAGGGAATTGATTGTGGGATGGAACGTAAGGCTCTTTTACTCCTTATACCTCATGGCCTTCTGATCTGCTTCATCCTCTTCTCTTCTACGGAGATTAAGAACTAGGCCTTCTCATCTATCTATCAGGATGACGTGTTACTAATCCATAGACTTATAGGATTGATAGTTTCAAGCCTCTGTTCAGTTTCTACTACTTCCATACGTTAACTGTTGATCTCAAAACCTTGATATTGTGCTTCTGAGTGGTTATGCCACCATTTTTGTGAATGTCTCAAATCTTTTCTGAGCATTTACAGCCGTTATGCTGTCCGAGTCATCCCAGGTTTCTGAATAGTCTGATGCATTTGCAAATCCTTTCTTTCCGTTCCCGATGTCCTTATGGTCAGAGTAAGCACACTAACTGGTGCGTTGAGGTAATTTATTGCCTTGACATATATGTTGGAGCTATTATTATGACCCTAGGTGTTTTAGGGAGTCACCTAGTAATTTAGCCATGTTATGTGTTCCCAGTGTGATCATTCTGGGCAACATTCTTGAAAGCATCCTGTGATGCTATTTAGTTAGTAGTCATTCTATTCCTGGGTTTGAACCCGAGACTCACCCTACTTACCTCATGTTGATAGTCTTTGCTCGTTCCTTTAGGATATCAGTAACCTTTGCATTAGTCCTCGAGGTCCGTGGTATTTCCTTCTTCCAAATACTATGAACCACATATGGCAGAAGTTTGTTGGATCAAAAGATCACAACAGGAGTGCTCTCGATGAGTTCTCCATTCTATATTGCGACTCTGCCAGTTCTACTTTTCTGCATGGATTATCCAGAAGAAACCTGTTAAACTTGATTCGACATGCTAATCCATGCATCCAAAACTCAAAAAATCATATGTTCTTTTGAGTTGTTCCCCTTTAGTTGTATTCTGACCCGCGTCTACCAATTGATAGTCAGGAGTAGTCGCGCATTCATGTTTATCGATGCCTATTATCCCTGTGGTCCGTCAAGCCATTCTATTCCAGAATGACTAGGAGAAATGAACTCCAGTACCTCATCCATATCTAGGATTGGGTCAAAGTAGTCATACTCCGCAGATCAAAATGCCAATCCAGCTTCTGGTCTGTTCTACCTTGGAGTATTACCTTCTTTATGTCAGGATTGTCATGAGAATTGCACCATCTCTTATGAATTCTTGACGCAATAATACTTCTTGCCATCATTGTTCATTCCTCAATTTCCGTGTTATTGTAACCGGAATGCCGACAAGTGAATCATGGTGTGTGAAATCAATACTGCTAGCAACTCCGTTGCTTAGTAGTTAAATGGACGATAACCTCATTCTTAGCATGTTGATTATTGAATCGTCACCCTAAGATTGATTGTGCTACCTAGTCCCTATTCCGGTGCACTCTTCGGTCGTTGAGTTAGGATTTTGGCAATCCCTCTCTCATTTGATCATATCGTCTTGCCCTGAAAAGCAAGATTGCTCTCGAGCTTAGTAACATATCAGTGGTTCGTGATTTTTCGATTATCTTCTCGAAAGTATCACCAGGTCATCACCCGACTGTTATGTTGAGCTCGTGATCAAGTTGGTTTCATATAAACCACCCCTTCTACAAGAATCTGTGTTGCATACCCCTGAGCTGTTTGGTCAAACTAAACAACAACTTGGAGAGTTGGAAGATGGAAGCTTGTCTGATTTAGTTCATCTTAAGGGATATCTAGCATGTGTGTTGAAGAAAGATGATATCTTCATCGATTGATCCTCGTGACCAGTTGTTGGACCTATTGTCTTACCAAAGCTTTGATTTGAGTGTGGGCTATCCTCAAATCAAATCAAAACCAACGATGTTCTTAATGTTGCCTCTCGTGGTTGATCCCTCGAGCATACACCATTATATCCTTTGGTCTGACCAATACTATCAATTGTTCTCATAATTATGGAATTCCATTTATATGGAAGCCTGGATGAATTGTTGTTGAGCCCATCAGCAACATTGTTATCTTCTCTCGTTGAACATTAAGTTGGTGTTGGAAACTTTTGAAAGCATTTCTTCATGCTAGCTCATGAAGTATATGTTCGGATGTAAGAAGTGACTTCCTCCAGTTCATGTGCATTTGATGCGAGTTGCAGCCGTGGATTCGAGAAAGTCAATGTTGCTTCCTTTGGAATCATCCCAAACCGGTCATGCATACGTGCGAAGTATTATGTGGGTTGGAGATTTGCAACCTTCATTCCACATGTGTCCCTAGCACACGAAGCCACTGATTGTTTTGTTCAAGGATAATAAGTTCTACGTGCTAGTCCTGAAGGTACAGAGACGGATTTGTACAAGATTCCGTTATCCTCGATGATGGTTCCCCTCCTGAACTCGGTAGTGTTTTATTATAAGACTACTACTTGGTCATGCCTGCCCGAGGCAGCGTGTCCACATGTTTGTAGCAGAACCAACTCATGTTTTAGAGCTTGCTATCGTAGTTCATTCCCCGAGATTCCCGCAACACCATCTCGTCGATTTGTGTTGCAAACTTTAATTTTCTTTCTAGACTTGAGGAGTCTGGAATATCCTGACACCAGCCAGATCTGAATCTAAGGCAGATATGATGGTTGGAACGTGTCCCAAGAATTATAATATTGGTCTCTCTGTAACCCGGTAAACTGGATGTTGTGGCCAACACACCCAGCCGGAAGACCTCTTGTTGTAGTATCTTGATTGAGGAAGTTGGCCACCTCCCCATGAGGATTTCGTAGGATTTACCTCTATAGTTAATCCTTACGGATTCTTATGCTCCCGAAGTCCGATCTTTTATTTGATGTTCTAGATACCAAACCATGTAAATGGGTTACGCTAGCACATCAAGGAGAACATTAGAAGTGGAGTGCTAAATGTCTCTCGGTCGATCATCCATATTTTGTTTCCTTGGCCTCGCCAAATTGAAATCTGAGACGGTGTTATCTTCCTTTGCATCTGCATCTCTTCCACCGGTATTCATCATCGTAGTACGTTGTGTTGCCAGGATTCTTGACACGGATATTGGTAAACCTTGATGAATATGGAAATGCTCAAGTTCTTGAGAGCACGTATAAGCTCTAGGTGTTATCAGCGACACTAACTGGGATTGCCCCAGATTTCCTCGGTTATGCTATAACCATTCCAATAGTGGAATAACTCTCTACTGTTGAGCCTCTCCCCAGTTACTAGAATCATTCCCATCATTTGCATTTTGTTCCCAGCTTGCACCGCCTTGTGCCAATCTCCCTTGGATCGCCCTTCTCAGCAATTGTTGTTCAGGATCATCTTCAGAGGTGGTTCTACCATGGGCCCCATTCATTTCCGATAATAAGCAAAATCATCCCTTGTGTTGTCTTCAACAAGGTAATCCACATCATCCATTCTGGCCCGAGAATGTCATTCTTTCGGTCAAATGATCGATTGTGATTTTCTTTAGGCTGGTATAAAGAGTTTCAATGATCTCTGAATCAAAGGTAATTCTTTTTGCCATTTAAGGGGATATATCTACGAGTCGCCATCCCTAAAGTGTCTTGTTGTGGTATCATGGCAACTCAACTCCTTGCTGCGTTGACAACCGATTACCACCTTCTTAAGTGCGGAAATGTTGTCTACCTAGTGAACCTTCGACATCTATTCCACTCCATTCCTTTGGATGAATGTTTCGTATCTCAGCTTGAGAGATGTTGCTATGTCTCACTCTGTGAGTGGATCCTGAGTTGTTCGATCTTCGAGAAGATCGATCCTTCTAGAGTTTCTTTTCCCTCTCGTTGTCATGTTGGTTGAAGTTTCTAGAGCAAGATCACGAGACAAAGATGATGAAGGCATCGACGTTCCTATGAAGTGCAAGTTGGTTCACGAAGTTTGTGTTAGCTGTGTCCCCCCCCCCTTTTCATCTTACCCTATGCTTGAATCTCGGAACGAGATTCTTCTTTAGTGGGGGTGAGTTGTCACATCCCTAATTCTGGTCTGACCTATGCCAGCTTCCATGTGTGCATCATATTTAAATTCAAATGAAATTTGAATTGAGGAATTTTCAGAAGCCTCAGAATACCCCTAAAAATAACCAACATTTAAATCTCATCAAATGAGTCCAAGAAAATGTTCCTCTTAGTCTCTGAAAATATTGGCAAAATGTAAAAGTCAAACCAATATTTTTGGTATCTCAGAAACATTTATTTTGGGCCTTTGAATTAATTCAATAACTATTTGCATTGGATATATATTTCTTATATAATTAATATATGTCCAATAATTCTGGAACATTTTATGTGGTTTGGTATATTTTAGTTCTAGCCACATAATTAATTTCAGCATTTTATCAAGTGGTCTAGTATTTTTACTAAATCAAATCAAAACAGAACAAAATAGAAAAACTGAAACAAAAAAAGAAAGAGAGAGAATTACTTGTCTAACTTACCTGTTCGGCCCAGCACTGCAGCTCGCTGGCCCAGCTGGTGGGCCAGCCCACGAAGCCACCCCCCTGTCGTCTTCCTCCTTGCCAGGAGGACATGCGCGTGGCCAACGCATGCCGGCGCACACCCGGCCACCTCCTACTTGCCGCTTCGCCCTGGCTTCTTCGGGAGACGCCACGCGGCCCTCGGACACCTCTCACTGTCCCCCGTCCTCACCCTCTCCCCTGGATTTCTCTCTCTCACTCACCCGAACGGGCTTGTCACCGCCGTTCTTCACCGCCGCAGCCACAGCCACTGCCTCGCCTCGCCGATGCTCTCAGAGGCTCCGCTGCCACCTCTTCTCCCTCCTCTCCGAGCTACACGAGCTAGGACGGCCCCAAGACGACGCTTGCGGCCTTCTTCCCCGACCACGGCCACCGGATGCCGTCGTCCGATTCGCCGTCTCCGCCTCCTCCCCGAGCACGCCGACCTGGTCTTCGAACTCACTGTGAGCCCCTGTCCATTTCCCCTCTCTCCCCATGCCGTCCGCGCCTTCTAACCACCGTGGCTGTCGGAGCCGACAGCTCCTTGCCGCCGGTCATGTCACCACCGCGACTATGGCCGTGCAAGCATGCGCCCGAGCTCACCACTAAGCTCACCACACCCCCAGGAGTCCAATGCACCTAACCGCGACTCCTGCCATGCCCTGCACCCTCGATTCGTTCGACGCCCGAACTCCGGCCGTCGCATTCGTGCTCGCCGCCGTCGACTCAGACCACCCTAGCTCCACCCGCTTGGCCTACTAGATGTGCACGAGCCCCAGCTACGCGTAGGACCAAACCGCGGTCGATTTGGTCGACCGTGGGCGATTTCTGAGCCGCGCCGCCATCTCAGGCCTCGCCGGCGTCGAGTCGCCGGCGGGTTTGACCTCGTTTGACCTGGGGTTTGATCCCCCCAGGGTCACTGACGCGTGGGCCATGCCCCTGTTTAGTTTAGGTGTGAGTTTAATTAGCACTAATTAGCTTAGTTAATTAGTTGACTCACTGACAAGTGGGCCCAGGATCTAATTAACCTAGGTTAGTGCTACCTAACGCTAACTAACTATGTTAGTTAGTTGTTACACTGACATGTGGGTCCCAGCCGTCAGGTTTGACCTGGGCTGGCGCCTTTGACCTGCTGACGTCACCCTGACGCAATGCTGACGTAATAAGTATTTTCTGGATTTATTTCTATACAGGAAATTCCAGAAAATGTCCTAAACTTCTAAAAATCATATAAAATCAACCGTAGCTCCAAATCAAATAATTTATATATGAAAAATGATCAGAAAAATCCAATCTATCCATTTGTACCATTTTCATGCATGTTTGAACAACTTAAATCTGCTGTGTACAACAATTTGAATAAATGGCATTTGAAATGCCTCATGTGGAGTTTGAATTTGAACCTAGGGTTCAAACCAACTTCATTTAACTTGCTGCTAGTTGCATTAGCTCAAATCACAGCATATTGCCATGTCATGATCATGCATCATATTTTGCATTGCATTGATTGTATTTCTTCTCTGTTGCCGGTATTTGCCCCCTCTCGATAGACGTGATCCGACGATGACTTCGATGACACCGATGAAGAGCTATATTATCTTCAGAAGTGCCAGGCAAGCAAAACCCCCTTGTTCATTATGATACAATCCCTCTCTCTCACTCCTGCTCTCTTTTACTGCATTAGGACAACAACGATTCAACTGTTACTTGCTGCGGTAGTTGAACCCCTTTATCCTCTGCATGACGTGTCATTGCCACAGTAAATAGATGAAACCCACTAGCATGAGTAGGAGTTGTTTGAGCCCTGTAGTGCCTACTCATTCATGCTTGTTGTCATGCCTGCTACTGCTTAGAGTTGAGTCAGGTCTGATTCATCAGGGATGAATCAGAGGTGTGTGAACATGTCCTACTGTGTGTGAGCTAAGTGTGTGAACACGATTTGGTAAAGGTAGCGGTGAGAGGCCATGTAGGAGTACATGGTGGGTTGTCTCATTGCAGCCATCCTCATGAACTGAGTTCTGTGTTTGTGATCCATGAAACAGCTACTACCACGCATTGGGCCCGAAACCAATGGACCCTCTCGGCTTCTTAAGCACCCTTGTTCTCTGTCCAGGAGTTGCAACTAGTTTCTGGTGTTTGTAGGATATGTGTTGGAGGCCGTGGGCAGCGCTGACCCGAGGGGTGGGCTATGACGCGGTAGATACATCGTGGCATGGTGTACCGGGCACGCGTTTGGTGTCTCGGGAACCCTGCACACATCGTTTGGGGCTGTGAGCGAAACTCTGGTCGGATCTCCTCGTGGATGGAACCCGAATAGGCGATAAACCTGGACTAGAGACTTGAGTGTTTAGGTAGGTCGTGGCTGACACCCTCGTTGGGCTTCCGCTTGAAGGTTGCCGAGTACATGTCGTGTAAACGGCGGTAAGTGGTGAGAGCGTGTGTGAAGAAGTACACCCTGCAGGGTTAACATCATCTATTCGAATAGCCGTGTCCACGGAAAAGGACTTCTGGGTTGCCTGTACAGTTCATAGACAAGTGAAAGTGGATACTCTAAAATACGCAAGATAAGCATGAGTGCTATGGATGGCGTTCTCGTAGGGAGACGGGAGCGGATCCATAGTGGTGTATTGATATGGTGAATATGTGGACTCGTGTGCGCCACCTCAAAAGAGTTACTTGCAGTCGTAGTTCAGGATAGCCACCGAGTCAAAGCCGGCTTGCTGCAGTTAAACTCCACCACCCCCTTTGTTGATAATGATGCATATGTAGTTAGTTCTGATGTAAGTCTTGCTGGGTACATTTGTACTCACGTTTGCCTATTTTATGTTTTTGCAGAGAGACTTCAGTCTCACTAGTAGTTCCACGTGGACTTCGACGTTTAGCTTGTTACCTCAGCTACGATCTTGTGCCATCGGCAGGATCTTGTAGATAGTCAGGCTTCTCAGCCTTTTTCATTTATAGATGTCTGTACTCAGACATGTTAAGCTTCCGCATGTGTTTTGACTTGTATTCTCTGATTGTTGGGTCATGAGACCCATGATTGTAATATCTCGCTCCTTGGAGCCTATTGAATAAAATGCTTGAGTTGTAGAGTCATGTTGTGATGCCATGTTGTATTTGCACATATCGAGCATATTGTGTGTATGTTATTGAAATGCTTGGTATGTGTGGGATCTGACTATCTAGTTGTTTATCCTTAGTAGCCTCTCTTACCGGGAAATGTCTCCTAGTGTTTCCACTGAGCCATGGTAGCTTGCTACTGCTCCGGAACACTTAGGCTGGCCGGCATGTGTCCTTCTTTGTTCCTGTGTCTGTCCCTTCGGGGAAATGTCACGCGATGAATACCGGAGTCCTGTTAGCCCGCTACAGCCCGGTTCACCGGAGTCCTGCTAGCCCAGTGCTACAGCCTGGATTCACTCGCTGATGACCGACACGTTCGATGTTGGGTCATGGATGCCTGTCCCTGTAAGTTTGTGCTACTTTGGGTTTACGACTAGCCATGTCAGCCCGGGCTCCTTATCATATGGATGCTAGCGACACTGTCATATACGTGTGCCAAAAGGCGCAAACGGTCCCGGGCAAAGGTAAGGCGACACCCGTGGGAATACCGTGCGTGAGGCCGCAAAGTGATATGAGGGGTTACATGCTAGATCGATGTGGCATTGAGTCGGGGTCCTGACAGCGAAAAAGCGTGATTACATTATAGTGGCACTAGTTGATGAAACACACAAAATAAATAGAAGAAAATATTGCGATATTATCATAGTATGCCATGCTGCGAGGGCGAGATGGGCCCTTCGACGCCTCATACGGTACGCCTCATACTGGACATCGTCCCAAGTCTCCCAGATACACCTTCTGCCAGTGATGAACATCAGTGTATAGCAGTAGTACAAGGAGGCGCCTTGAGACATCCAAATCTCTATTTTTGTACATATCGACTAAAATTAAGCACCCCAGTTTGCATAAACGATTAAACATTAACAATGGGACTAGTTGATGAAACATACTTTAACAAAGAGAAGCACTTTCTTTATCTACATTGGAAATGAAATGATAGAGATGACACTCGCTCTATTTTAACTATATTATTACTTCATTTTATCAGTGACACTAGGGTCAAGCAGGTGGCAAACGAGGTGTACCGTGCGTTGCAAGGATGGAGGCCGGTGGTGCTTAGACTGGGATGCTGAAGCTGGCTCTTTCAGTCACCAACATGGATGATTCAATTCATGGGACCTTTTGGTGCAGTTCACCTAAAATGAAGCAATGTCCCGTGAGCTAGCAGCTTCTTCTTCAATTTTTTTAAGAAAAGGGCTCCAGCCTTGGTTCCATTTCCATCAGAAAACGAAACCCACAGAGCTTCTTCTTCATTAGTTGCAATAAAATTGAGCAACATCAATGTTGGTTGTGATGCTCCTGGAATGCTCAACTATAATTTGGATATCATTTGTGCAGTTCAACTAAGATCGAGCGTGAAATGTATATCTCTGTTTGCACAAAAAAGGTGGAAAGGAGGGTGACTAACAAGTAAAAAGTGATGTAACATGCATCAAATGAAAAGAAGCATGTTCCTTATCTGAATGGAAATCCTACAAGGACAGTAGCAATTTCTAAAGCAGTGGCATTGCTAGATATTAGTGTGGGCATCAGGATTAACTATGACAACCGTTAAATACGACATTACTTTGGGCACGGGAGAGTAGGCGGACCAGGACAGTTGCATTTCTAACGAAAAGAACCAACTTATCTTAATGGGAAATTTTAGCAGGACATGTAAAGAAGTGCCATTGATTCATATTACTGGAGGCATTACATTGAAAACAACATTGGTTTAACGTGTCCTTACTTTTAACAGTGCGACTGCAACATTTTACCAGTGGCATTACATAAGAGTGGCTCGGGGCAACAAACATCAGAACAGGATATCTGGGTTGGTCCCATTTTTGTTCGGTATAGCCACCTTATACTGTGTGAGGCTAGCAAATGTAGTGCTGGACTTACTCTGTTGACTTGTCCCTGAGTCCCCACTTTCTTTCCTTTTCCAACAAATAGATCGGGTTTATATTGAGTTTGTACTGCGTTACCCTTTATTTCCCTATTAGACCTAGAGACCAATTGGATAGCCAGTCTCTGCTACTTTTCGCCCCCATTATTTCCTCTTTCGACCAAGTCCTAGATTCTGGTAACAAATCCTCCCCCACCCCCACCCCCTTTCTTCCTTGTTTGAACCAAGTAGTACTAGATTCGAGTGCATGAACTAGTTTTACCTCTTAAACGTAAAAAAATTAGGTGGTTTTCGAACAGCCGATCGATCCTATCTACGAGGGGGCCTGAGAAATAGTAAAAGTTACAAATGTAGCGACGTCAGGAGCTCGGGAAGTAGAGCAAGGCCGGTTTCGAAGGAAGTTATACCGGATGGTCACCAGGATGTCGCTAGGTGGGCGGCGGGAGGCCGGATCTGCCCACACTACGGCAGCGAGGAAGAAGAGGTCGAAGGCCCTCACTCGCCAGTGGTGCTTGGGAGAGAACGGCAAGGCAGGCTGATCGGGACGCGCCCAGCAGTGGGTATGAGCCGTCGCCGAGGACGACCGCGTGAACGTTGCACCTTCTCACCTTCCTCGGCGGAGAGGATCCGGCTGGATTTGTGACCAGCGGTGAGCAGAGAGAGAGAGTGTGGCCACCGCTGTCGTGTTTAGATCTGGAGAGGCCGAGACGGTGTGAAGAGAGCAACACTAGCAAGCAAGCGCGGAGGCTCCTGACGGTATAGTGGAGTAGTACTTAGTTTTCTTTTGTCTACCGGAGCTGGCTTGACCTCGTCAATGACTATCGAGAAGTCTTCATGCACGTGGACCGGAGGCATAGTTGTCGTCATTTTGATCTGAAGCACCGGATTATAACATATAACACGAAAAAATGCCACATGACAAGAAATCATAACCTCACTGCCCAAAGGAGACAACATGAATCCCGACGGACAAACTAGACAAGGAACAAAGTTCAAATTAAAGATAAACTCATAGAAAAGGGGTCCGTCGATAGATGTCTAATTAACATAGCCGGCTTGACCTAGATGGCAGCCGAGTAGTCACTATTCGTGCATGTGCCCCCAATGACTAGCCCAACTCAGTTGTCGCTGTTTAACCCTCGCAGTGATCCGAAGCACATGACACATAATTTTGTTAGATGACAAGAAACCTTTTTTTAGATTTCTCACCACAACTACAGCCATGTACAACACAGCCTGCACGATATGTAGACGATAGCCAATCCAGGCGTGTCTGCTGGAGTCTGGTCACATGCATGGACGAACTGATCTTCCGTGTCTTGCAGGGATCGTCCAGGCACCAACGTAGTACAACACTTCTCAAGTACTATCGCTTGTCTCCCTCTTCTATTAAGTCACCTGACTTGCGGGGCTGGGGAGTGTGCCTATGGTCGGTTCTCAATTGCCGTCCCACATGTGTGTGCGAACGCAATATGACGCACGTTCCATTCGGAGAGCAGTGTGCCAGACCGACCGACCGTCTGGGGTGCGACGCGAACGCGACGTGCGTGCTGTATACTCCATACATGTGTACGGCCGTTTTCTAGACGCTTTGCTCCATGGCGCGGGCGCAATCAATGGATACAAAATTAGTATACTATATACTATTTAAAAGTCGAGGGCGGGGCTTTTTCCTGCCCGGTAGGTGGCGGGACAGTTCTGCCTAGTCGGTTCGACAGAGACGCGAGAAGACGAGGGAGTAGGCTCCTGCAAATGTAGGGCTGTGTGATTTGACAGCGAGTTACTGCTGGACAGGTGGGGCCCCGTGATTTGACCTGCCATTATCATTTTAACTGCGACGCTACGACCGGCGTGAGTCTCCCGATTCCTGACCACCTCCATACAGGTGCCTCTCCCAATGCTCCACCATGTAGTAGTAGAGGCTGGCTCTTGCATGAGAGCCCACTTCTCCACTTTTTCCTTGCCTCTCTTTCCTCCACATATGCAAAAATGCCAAGTAAAATGCACTATTGTACTTACTTGCTCCTACAGGTGCTTAAGCTTGCCACATAGGCATAAAGTCTGATGTGGCAAGTTAATCAAGAAGAGAGAGACTAGTTTGGTGACCCAAGGAAGAAACGGTGCTAAGCGCGTGTACCTAGGTGAAAAGACAATTTTGAGTCTATAGCTAATTAAATGAAGCAAACTTAGCAACACCATTTCATTGGAAGAGGTCACTCCTTGGCAAATGCAATAACTACTAGTACTCCCTGTGTCCCATTATATAAGAACGTTTTTGACACTACACTAGGTAGTGTCAAAAACGTTCTTATATTATGGGACGGAGCGAGTACGAAGAAAGAGATAGAGACGAGTAAAAAATACACACTTATAGGCAACCTTGTTGTAGTATGAGTGACTAAGTGATGACTATGTATGACATGCCAACATCAGATAGCCTAACGCACCGTGTTAAATCTCCAAGGGCGCAAGCACGCGAGCGACGCGACGTTTGTGATAGGTGCGACCATGATACGGGCTGCTGGCAGCCCTTGGATCTGAGATCAAACGGTCGCATGCTAAGTTGCTGAAAATTTTAAGAATAACCCTCCAGGATAGGATATTCACCCATAGGTCTAGAATCACGCCATGCAACCGTTCGATCTCAGATCCAAGGGCTCTCGGAAGCCCGTATCATGGGAGAATGGAAAGCCACTACCCTGCCGTTCGCACGCTGGCAGTTCGCTCCTACTCTTTATCGCACATCCTTTAATACTACGGTGGTTCGCTCCTAGTCGTCCCGTCCATTCACATTATTGTAGTTCCACTAATCCTAACCCTCCTCCCAAATCCATGGCGTCCCAAATCTCCCCGATCGGCGGTGAGTACCAGGTTAGAACCATCACCGGCGATGAGTTCGACGTCATCTACACCCGTACTTCCGCGACGGTGAAAGGATGCCTTTCTCGCTTCAGACGCATGTTCGAAAACTCACATGATGAGTGGGTCACTGGGCTAGATGTTGAGTACACCACAGTCGTGGGACGAGAGAAGGATCTAAAGGACAAAGAGAGGAAGAAGCCCGCCATGATCCAGGTTTGCGTACATAACATTTGCTTGGTCTACCACATATGCCATGCCGATGTTGAGTGCCAGGATTTTAAGACCTTCCTCGAGGACAAAATAGTCAAATTTTTACTGTAGACTTTAAGAATGACAAAGAAGTCATGCGTCGGATAGGCCTCATTGTAGGCAACCCCTTCGACCTCCAGAAGAATCGACTGGTGCCCTCTCCTCAGCCCTCAATGCTGACCCTGGCAGGAGCCATGGTTCATCCTTCATACCGCAAACTGGACAAACCTCATTACACGTTTCATCGTCATGCATGGTAGCAGAATGTACTAGATATAGACCACATCCACTATGCTGCAATGGATGGCTACCTTTGTTTCAATATCTACAAGGGTTGGATGAAGAGCAACAGCCAAGTTGGTGGTTCAAGCAAAGAAGTATCGGCCAAGAGGAAGAGGGACAAGGATGAAATCGAGGACGTGGACGAGGACTCTGGGCAAGGTGGCAGTTTTGTTGCTCATGGCGGTTCTAAACTTATAATGCAGTGTCTATCGAATTAGTTGCATAGTTTAATTTCAGGTGTGCTTAGTTTAATTTGAGGGGTGTGTTGTGCTGAGCCCCCAGCAGAACTATGTTATGTTTCTTCTCGTTACTTTAACTCTTCAGTATGAACATACTAGTACTAGTATTTCTTTAATAGAATTTAGCACCCCAATTAAGCACGTACTAGCTTTTTTAATAGTACTATATGCATAATTTGGCAACGAGCGCTCTCTATATGTACCACCTTTTTTTAAAAATTCTAATTTTTGCTCCATGGCGCAATCCATCGATAGTGGAGTACTACTGTACAAAAGTATACATTTTTTAAAAGGCTAGTGTACTATTCATCACACATATATATAGCCAGTTAAATTCTCAACCTAGAACGACGTGCATGCCATGTAGTAAACCGATCCGGAGGAAGTATAGTAAAAATGAGGTGACCCAGCGATCGGCGGGGGAGCATGGCCTGTCATGCGGTCCCACGTGTCAGGATGTACCAAGGCGATGCGCGTGTCCATCTTGAGGTAGAAGCAATACTAGTACGTGGTTTGAGATGCTGTCGCACCGTACTGTGAAATAATGGTTGCTTCATCCATCTGGGAAGGTGCGGCATTGTGATTTGACGTCTCATTGCTCATTACTAACACTGGGCCGGTACGAGTGGGGTCCGTTCCACCTGCTGTTCTGCACTGTTATTTGGTGCTTTACACGTCGACCCGAATGCACATGAGATGACCCCCACATCCTTTGTCAAAATAAACAACACCCCAATCAATGCATTTCACTTTTCCGTGCAACGGACGAGCACCTTACTTGCTCCTACAGGTGCTTAAGCTTGCCACATAGGCATAAAGTCTAATGTGGCAAGTTAATCAAGAAGAGAGAGACTAATTTGGTGACCCAAGGAAGAAACGGTGCTAAGCGCGTGTACCTAGGTGAAAAGATAATTTTGAGTCTATAGCTAATTAAATGAAGCAAACTTAGCAACACCATTTCATTGGAAGAGGTCACTCCTTGGGAAATGCAATAAATACTAGTATTCCTTGTGTCCCATAATATAAGAACATTTTTGGCACTACACTAGTGTCAAAAACGTTCTTATATTATGGGACGGAGGGAGTACGAAGAAAGAGATAGAGAGGAGTAAAAAAATACACTTATAGCCAACCTTATAGCCAACCTTGTTGTAGTATGAGTGACTAAGTGATGACTATGTATGACATGCCAACATCAGATAGCCTAACGCACCGTGTTAAATCTCCAAGGGCGCGACCGCGCGAGCGACGCGACGGTCGTGGTAAGCGCAACCATGATACGGGCTGCTGGCAGCCCTTGGATCTGAGATCAAACGGTCGCATGCTAAGTTGCTGAAAATTTGCAGAATAACCCTCCAGGATAGGATATTCGCCCATTGGTCTAGAATCACGCCATGCAACCGTTCGATCTCCGATCCAAGGGATCTCGGAAGCCCGTATCATGGGAGAATGGAAAGCCACTACCCTGCCATTTGCACGCTGGTAGTTCGCTCCTACTCGTCCCCGCACGTCCTTTAATACTATGGCGGTTCGCTCCTAGTCGTCCCATCCATTCACATTATGGCAGTTCCACTAATCCTAACCCTCCTCCCAAATCCATGGCATCCCAAATCTCCCCAATCGGCGGTGAGTACAAGGTTAGAACCATCACCGGCGATGAGTTCGACGTCATCTACACCCGTTCTTCCGCGACGGTGAAAGGATGCCTTTCTCGCTTCAGACGCATGTTCGAAGACTCACATGATGAGTGGGTCGCCAGGATAGATGTTGAGTACACCACAGTCGCCGTGATCCAGATTTGCGTGCATGACTTATGCTTGGTCTACCACATATGCCATGCCGACGTTGAGGGCCAGGATTTTAAGAACTTCCTCGAGAGAAACCCAGTCAAATTCTTTACTGTAGACTTTGGTAATGACAAAGAGTCCTGCGTCGGATAGGCCTCGTTGTAGGCAACACCTTCGACCTCCTAAAGAATCGGCTGGTGTCCTCTCGTCAGCCTTCAATGCTGACCCTGGCAGGATCCATGGTTCATCCTTCATACGGTAAACTGGAGAAACCTCCACACACGTTTCATCGTCATGCATGGCAGGGGAATGTACTAGATATAGACCACATCCAGTACGCTGCAATGGATGGCTACCTTTGTTTCAATATCTACAAGGGTTGGATGAAGAGCAACAGCCAAGTTGGCGGTTCAAGCAAAGAAGTATCGGCCAAGAGGAAGAGGGACAAGGACGAAGTCGAGGACGTGGATGAGGACTCCGAGTAAGGTGGCAGTGTCGTTTCTCATGGTGGTTCTAATGCAGTGTCTACCAAAATAGTTGCAAAGTTTAATTTCAGGTGTGCTTAATTTAATTTGAGGGGTGTGTTGTGCTGAGCCCCCAGCAGAACTATGTTATGTTTCTTCTTGTTACTTTAACTCTTCAGTAAGTACATACTAGTATTTCTTACATTTCATCTTTTAGTTGGTATAGTACTACCACTCGTTTATTCACATTATATACGTACAATATATATGGCCAACATCATATAGCCAGCAGTTTAGTTGTTATAGAATTTCAGGGTGCTTAGTTTTGTTAAAGAATTCCAGGGTGCTTAGTTTTATTTGAGGGGTGGGTTGTGCTGGACACCATTATTGTGACTAGCCTTTTTAATAGTACTATATGCATAATTTGGCGACGAGCGCTCTCTATATGTACCACCTTTTTTTAATTTCAAGTTTTGCTCCATGGCGCAATCCGTCGATACTACTGCTGTACAAAAGTATACATTTTTAAGACGCTAGAGGGCGGGGCTGTCTAGCTTCGTCGGTTTCACGAGAGGCGAGGGCCTTTGTGATTTGATGGCTCATTACTATTGGAAGGCGGGGCCTTGTGATTTGACTGCTCGTATAAATGCGCCGACGACCTGATCGAGGAGGAGCAAAGAACCGTGCGGTATACTCAAGTTTTCCACTGGAGTAGTACTGCGACGGAGGAGCACGAAACACGGCAGCCCAGTGCCATACGATGATAAAAAATGATCTAATTTGCTAGTCATCTCATTGTTAGCATTGTTCTATTCATTCCACTGTTCAAGATATCTTCCGATATTCCGATAAATCAGTCGATTTATCGCTTACCGTTATCTGACCGATAAGATAAATCGGCCGATAAATTAGCCGATATGGCGACAAATCGACCGATATGCTGATAAACTGGCCGATTTACCCCTTATCTTGGGTCGACGATAAGTTCCCGATAAGCGATATCCCCAACATTGATTCATTCCCTCAAAAAACAAAAAACCATTGTTCTATTCATGCCTCGCAGAGAACATGACACGTGCGACGAAACACCCGAAGCAAAAGATGAAACACAGCAGCAAAAGAAGAAGGAAGATTATCACCCCAAATGATCTAATTCGCCGTGGATTCGTAACTGCTTCTTCATCGCCTCCACGACCTCCATCTCCTTGCGTGTCTCCTCCGCCATCTTCTTCATTCTGTCCATGACGCGGGATTTCTCGACGTGAGCCTTCATCATCTGTTCCACGGCCACATTACGTACCTTGACAGCAGTCGGGTGCTCGATGCGGAGCTTCACCAACTCCTCCTCTTGTTCCATGACGAGGGCCTGCAGCATCTTCATCGAGGAACTACTATTCTCATGCAGCTTCTTCCAGCCATCGTTCTTCTCCTTCAACAGGTCGATCTCGTGGCAGAGCTTCGCCTTGTCCTCCTGAAGTCGCATGATTTCGCCGGTCGCCTTCTTCTCCGAGGCAATGCTCTTCTTCAGCAGCATCACCAAGCCGGCGGTCAACTCCCCCTGCTGACTGAGCTCAGCGGGCATGTCGTCGAGGCTCTCCGTCAGCAACTCCATCAAGCCTTGGATGCACTCCTTCTGCTTATTGAGGTGCTTCTTGAGCTGATCGGGCATGCCGTCGCGGGATAACGACTCTAGCTCCGCTGTCTCGGCATGTTCGCCTTCACGGCTAGGGCGCTCCTGGGAGCCATCGCCTGCCCATGGGAGATCTTTTGAGGTCTCTGTGTGGCGGGGAGCCCTCTCTTTTTTTTCTGCAGCCTTGGTCGCCGCTCCCTTGTTACGAGTAGTTCTCGACCTAGAGCTCTACTCACCGGCCATGGCAACAATGGACGAAGAAGGAGCACTTATGAGGAGGAAAGGTAGAGTAATTTTCGGTTAGGTAGTTCCCCTTTTTATAACCTAAGTACTAGCACTAGTAGTACTAATACCTGCATAGTGGGAACACATTCAGGTTTGGTACGTACTAGTAAGTGTGAGCAGGCTTTCGAATGTGATGGGAACAAGGTAAAGATTAATTGATGGTTTTGGTTTCGAGGGCCGAAACGGCTCCCGATGAGTTTAGGGAACATAAATTTCAAGTACTACACTGCTCAAATGCGTAAATATTATGTTGCTGTCAAAAGTTGGCACAAAATACGAAGGAGACCAATGGAAGTACTACTAACAACCCACGATTTAACTACTCGCATGCGCGCAGTGGAGTAATAATGTCTTTCTTCCGCCCTCACGTCCACTCAATTTGCATGCGCTGTATTAATTGACCATCAATGAAGTGAACGACTTTACACGCGTCAAATTATCACATGGGGTGGATCTTGGTACAAAATTGCGTCCGCTCGTGTACCCGCGTGTGCGTGCGAGGGAATGAGTGTGTGCGTGGCGTGCATGCACATCTTCGCTTCGTGCATGTACCGCCAGTATGGCTCAGGGAGGATGAGTACATTCTTCTAGAACCAGCAGCACGTCACTGTGATCAATCCACGCAAGGAGGTCGCGACAACGCCTCCACATGTGCCACGTGGCTTCATGAACTGTAAGAGAGACACTGTGTAGCGTGCCATTGGTATTCTAATTTACGTGTTTTGCACATACTCGAAGTACTAGTAATTTACACGTGCATTGCACGCATCAGATTTTGCAACCAAATTATGAATAAATACCACACTATAGCATGTAAGCTCTTAGTCATATATGCGTGATGTAGCCCTTCATTTAATTCTTATAGTTCATCTCATTCAAAATCAAATTAGTTTTTATAAAAAAGCTAAGAACGTGTGAATAGGAAAAACATGGGATTATAGTGGAATGTCGTATTGAATCCTACAGGATTGTACGAGTGTTTGATTGTGCATAGAAAAAACACAGAATTCTTTCAAAGAGGTTTGAGTGGATGGGATGTTTCCTATGAAATCTAGTGCAAATGAATCATATGGAAAAATTCCTATGGTTTACAATCCTACGAATCAAACAACCAAGATAGGCAAAATTCCTAATGATGAGAATCCTCCAAAATTCCTTTGAGAATCCTTTGAATCAAATAAGCCCTTAATCTATTTTATGATTCATGGAATTGCGCATTGAAAGCATAAAGTGAAAACAAATAATGGCAATTGAACTAGAAAAAAAGTTTGGGCGGTTATGATACGGAACATTCTAGAACAAAAGAGAACCACTGTTGTTTTGAGGTTCGTGCATTATGCTTAAGTTCAACCATGGAGTCTACTAGATTGTACATGTGGCAAAATCTGGTGGGGGGCTAGAAGATGGTGCGAGGGGCCGAGTGGAGGGAGACTATGAAGGAATGCACAAGTGCGAGATTGATATTTAGAGAGAGGGGGCGAACACGTGCGCTGTTGCACGCAGTGGCAGAGCCATGAAAAATAAATGAGCTAGGGGGCCTAGCATTGCTAATCCTTTACGAGGAGGGTCAATTCATGAAATTAAACCTTTTTTAGCAGCAATTGTCTAATGATCACATTCATATTAGCCTCGATATATAGTGATGTTAAGGGGGGGGGGCCCTTACTGCCCCCTGTCTTCGCCATTGTGCACGCATCTGAGAGATGAAGCGAAAGGCATGGATGATGAGAGGGGGACGTTGGATATATAATTAATGTGGGTGTATTAGCTATTTATGTTAATCCTATATAGAGAGGTATAGATTGATCGATGTGGACGTGGGAGATGTATAGATTGATCGATGTGGACATGGGAAAGAGGGTGAGACCTCACTGGATATATCGATTGATCAGTTTGTGTGGAAAACTATGAAAGACCTAGCTATATACACACATGCATAGAGGAACATCGATCGTTGCGCATGCACGCGTGAGAGATAAAGAATGCTCGGTATGAGGGAAAGAGGGATGTGTGTGGGTGTGTGCCTTCATGGGAGACCGACTTGAAGAAAAAGATTGCATGCGTGCAATAGATAATGCCGACTGGTAGTGTGTGTGCATGCATGCACGAGAGAAAGTTAGTGGTACAATTATAAAGAGGTCATAATCAATGTAATCACTACAGGAATCGACTACTTTGCCGTCTGCCACGGCGGACAGGAAAGGCATGAATGGCGGACGGCAACAGGCTCCGGCAACGTAAGATCCGGCAAAGAGCTACTTTGCCATCTGCTTTTGGCAGCTGACGGAAAAGGAGCCTTTGCTATCAGCAGCGGACGGCAAAGAAAGCAGACGACAAAATTTTCGCTCTTAGTCCGTTAGGTGGCTAACGGCAGGCCTTTGCCATCTGCGGCTGATGGCAAAGAAGCAAAGGTCTTTGCCGTCTGCCAACAGATGGCAAAGTTTTTGCTTCTTTGCTGTCTGCCAGCAGATGGCAAAGTGTCCAAAGTGTCCAGATGCACAAATGGCAAATCTCCTTCTTTGCCATCTCTGTCATTGATTTACAGTATGTTCAACAATTCATATTCATATGTATAGCGCATGCATATATCACAAATATCAACACACACCACAGGAAAATAAGACAAGATCATCCATAAAAACATATATATCATACGACCTGTATCACAAAGTAAGACACGATCACACAAGTGTCGACAAATAAGATCACAAAGGTTGGCCTCCACATAACACAAAACTTAGGTGAGCATCATGGGATCTAGCAGCAACAGCACCTAACCTACTGGATGGACACTGCAGTCCAGACCCAACACCACAAGCACACTACATACTGATTTGCGACCGTGCCGGTGATGCAACCACCACAACCAAAATTAAAAATGCAAGGGAGGTGGGTGGTCCAGGTAGTTGTCTCCACGCCGCCTATGTTTACCACTCGAAATGGCAACAGGTCCAGGTTGTGGTCATCAGCCTTCTTCATGCCATCAGCATGATCACCATTGCCTCCCGCACCCTGTCATCATCAGACTGATTTGCTGCTGCTGCTCGTCCTCCTAATCCATCTGCATGGACAATAGCAAGTTAGTTGAATGGCATGCACGATAAAACTTCAAGGCATATATATTCATCTAGATTAATTCTACTAAGTAAAGATTTTGCATGGATGGGTTTGACATCAACAGAGACTGAAAGAAGAGCATTTTCCCCTCCCAATCCAAAACCTGCAGTACAAATACAACTCTAAGAGAAGGAACTGTGGTACAACAAGAGGCGCTCCAAATCGAACTAAATCTCAGTTTCTTTATTTATCTAAGAAACATCACAACTATAACTTCTGCCAAGCAAGCAGTTATCATACTATCAGCTAAAGAAAAACAAAGGAAGATCACGTGTCACTTTTAGGGAAAACATCAGGAGTAGATGATAGGCAAAAGTAGATGATCATCAAATTCCATCACACTCCACAGTGAATAATGCTACTACTATTGATAGCAAGGACTAACTATTCCCACTACCTGGACGCAGCATCCTTCATTTTGCAAACAAAAAAAGAGCACATTATCCAATTCCTTCACATACATAAATGAATAGCAGCAACCAAATTCAACGGTACTACCAAAATCAAATATATTATATTATTAAAATGATAGAAAACGAACGGAGGAGATTCAAAATTACAAAGTTATGATAAATGAACGGCAGTGATTCGTTGATCTCAACTTGATGGCGGCGTAAAGGCATACAGAGTGCACATAGCCAACGGCACGGCCAGCTTATAGGCAAAAGGAATCACATGGCCAGCTTAAGAAAAAGGAGTCCATAGTCCATACGCCACCTTCCAATGGCAAGCCAGGCTAGCGTATAGTCAATTAGTACACAAGCATGTTATTTCATCTCCACGGCACTACACAAGTAATAACAACAATAATATTAAAATAAGTCTACAAAACATGCATAATGGGAGTATATTCGAAGATATGCACCATAATTAAATGTACAAGTCTATCATTCGACACGTACAATAATATATGGATGCAAACTCCATCATGTACATGAAAAGAAAGTTCAGCTGGATTATGAATCAGTCACGTATATAACCAATATCCAACCAAAAAGGAAGGTCCAGTAAAAAAACTAACATTCGGACTAGGAGCAACACATGAAACCATCAACGTATATCAGCAAAAAGCTATATGGAGGCAGCAATGTCGAAACCTATAAAAACAGAGGATCCACCAAATACTAAATAAAAATAAATTTACTTTTTGACTGACACCTCAGTTGTTAAGTACATATGCTAAAAGTAAAAGAAACTGATTTCATTTTTTGCGGAAAAAAGAACTGATTGCAACCAAAGATTCTAAATAGAAGAAGGTATGTCATAAAAATGCTAAGGATAAAGGAAATTGACTGTGTGACATTGGTGCTAGATAGATTAGTGTATGTAATAAAATGTTAATCTTCTTTTTTGTGGCGAATACAATTTTAATCTTCATCGCAACTTACCATAAAATATTTATTCATATTACGAAGTTTGCAATTTTCTACCAACATATTTATTCACTAAACAACAAGCACGGATTGGGTTTGAAGCAATCAACTTACATATACTCCCATGGACTGAATAAAGGGCACCTCATATTTGGTTTGAGAATGTCAATATTTCCAAGTAACTTTAGCAAGATGAACAAAGCAGTCAATCATACATCAGCAACCACTTGCCAATTTATTGAACTAATAATGAGCACAGAGAAACTAAGAGCAGTTCATATGGATGGGGGCCACAGCAAACAAAGAGCTGATTGAACAACTCATGTCACATCTAATACCAGAGAAAGCGCATAACCACTGCGATGCTTGTTGCTGAGCTGGTGACGAGTGCCCAGAGACAAGGCTAACGAACCTCCAATTCGCAGCGAATCTAACACTCACTTCACCTCCTCTAACCTGTCGCGGTGATTAATGAAAGGCAAAACAACGCGGGTTTCTAAAATAATTCAGTTAACAGAATCGCTAGACTCATCTACTAATTCATGTGTGACTGACTTGATAGTACTATACTACACGATGGCAAAGATGTCCCAAATTCAGTGTGAGATGAGCTTACGAATTCAGTTAACAATGAACCTGAATCTATGCCTATGTCTGAAGGGAAAGAAGAAGGTTGGGGCTTTGAGGATGGAGGGAGGGAGGGACTGACAGGGCGATCCAAAAGGCGCCAACGAGGGGGACGGTGCCCCAGAGTAGGCCGCAGGCGAGCCCCACCGCCTGCCGGATCCAATGCACCGCGTCCAGCCGCTGGTCCTGCACACCAAAACCCAGACATCGAACCAATCAGAACCTCACGGAGTCACTCGGGGACACGCCGCCGCCGGTGGTAGCGGTGGCGGCACATGTACCTTGTCCAAGTACGCGTCGGGGTAGGTACCGGATGGGGTTCGCCTTGGCCTCAATGCGGTCGCCCAGGCGGGCGGGCTTGAGGTGGTTGATGTAGATCTGCACGCCAGCCACCCTCCGGTACCCCGACGCCATGTACCCACCGATACTCGCCGTCGACTCCGCCATGAGCGCCGAGACGCCGCCATTGAGAATCTTGAAGGGCTGCGACCATCCTGACCACGCCGACGTCGCTGTGCTCGCAGCAACAGCAGCTCGACGCCGCTGGGGCCTCCTCGCGGCGCACCACCACCAGTGCCTGGGCGTGGCTCTCCTCGGCGAGGAGAGAAACCGGTCAGTGGAGATGGTGAGCGGGGAGAGGTGACCTCGGGGAGGAGAGCTAGGGGTGGGGAACCGCGGGGATCGCCGGAATCTGGCGGCGGCGTGGGGTGGAGAAAGGGGATCGAGGAAGACGAGAGAGATGGGATCCAACGTGGGTGTGTGTGCGTGGGTTGGGCGTGGGTGTGTGTGCAACGTGGGTGGGGCCCGGGGCTATGTGGGTCGTGGGTGGGTGTGTGCCAAGTCATCGATCCGTGTCCATGGCTGCATTTATTCTTTGCTGACTGCTGGGGCGGGGGCGGCCATTAGACACATTAGATTATTTTCTTTTCCATCCCCTTTCGGACTTTTTGCCGTCTGCTAGCAGACAGCAAAAATAATATCCGTTAAATCGTTCTCGTTAGTGGGCTACCCATCCTCTTTGCCGTCCGCTAGCAGACGACAAAAAATCTATGCCGTCAGCTAGCTGACGGCAAATAGCAGGCTGATGGCAAACACTCCCTTTGTCGTTCGCTTTTTTTTACCGTCAGCTTTCTGTAAGCTGATGGCAAAGACCTTCTTCGCCGTCAGCTAGCAGACGACAAAGAGCTGGCTGAAGGCAAAGATCCTGATTCCAGTAGTGAAAGTTGAATTCAAATATTTGAATAAGAGATCCTGATGTTTGAAACCCATGCATGCATGAATATAACGGAGATCTGCGCGGTGTGCTTTCACTTCTAGGGAAAAGGCTAGCCGCAGCGCGGGTTTTAGGTGTATCAGTAGCGCGGGGTGTGGCGCTACTAATAAAGGGCTACAGCTAACACATAGCAGTAGCGCGTGGTCACCGGCGCTACTGCTACACAAGTGTAGTAGCAACGCGGTAACTGGAGGCTCGCTACTGCTAGTAGCTCTAGCGCGCTTTGCTGTGACGTGCTACTGCTATCGCGGCGCTGCTGCTAACTTTTATACACTCGCTACTGCTAATATAAGTAGTTTTTTGTTTTTTTCCAGCATATTTGTTTTGTATTTGAACAGGCTTTATAGAAAATCTTTAGCACATAGAAATGTCATCATAGTGAGAGCGGAACTAAGCAGTACATGAGGTGGTGGTTACGAGTCCTCTCTCGCGCTAGCGTGAACCTCAAGTAACTAGCTTCTCCTTCTTGTTTGCTTTTGAAGCCTTTATGGTTGGCGCCCATGAACCCATTCACTTGCGCCTGACACTCATGCCACTCGTTGTACACCCCCGGAACCTTCCCTTTGTACACGACATAGCAATTCCATCTTGCCATCAAGAAACTAGGTACCTGTTAGAGATGCATGTTCATGAAGAGGATGTACAATCATATATATGCAACAAAATATACTAGAGCAACACCGAAAAAGAAAGGGTTAGCAACTAGATGCAACATACAGTACGCAAATTAATTAACTAGAGGTAGGCAGGTCATCTTACACAAACTAACAAAGTAGCGTTACGCAAGTTCGGCAGGGACCGTGGACATCACAAAGTTTCATCGCTACAAAAAGTACACAAGTTCAACCGACACATATCATCATCATCGGCATCATAAATCACTAGAAGTTCCATCCTTCCATATCATCGAGGATGAACCCTAGCTTCTTGAACGGCGTGAGGTCTAGACGCTGCATGCCTATGCGAGTTCGGACGTCAGCTCGCGATATAGGGCCGTGGTGGAACATCCCCTTCTCATCGACGACTTCTTTCATGATGATTGTCGCAATGTCACTTTGGATGAGAAAGAAGTCATATCTAAGTTTATAATCCGCTTCTCCATGAGATTCTAGCCACTTGTGGATATGATCATCATTTCTGCTTCTCATGCGAAGCTTTCGGTGATCCGTGTTGAACTGAATCATGAGATGGACGATGTAGAATCCATCCTTCTTGCTTTGTTTTGGGACATGGATGCAGGAGAAGTTAGTTTTTTGCGCGAAGCCCATCTTCTTGTTCCTTTGTTTCCTGATCTGCACGTGGCCACCTCTAAAGCTGAAGCCTTGGAGAGCATCATCTAGAATATTCATTATGTGGGTGTAGTCTTTTATCTCGTAGTCTCTGGAAGGGTCAAAATACACGGCGTGGGAGACTTGCGGGTAATGAACGATAAGGACGGCACGCCCGTTGCTGCGGGGAAAAGACACCTCAAATTATTCCCCATATGAGAGAGAAGGAATGATTGAAATGTACGAAAGGGTTGTCCGGAACTGACTTACTTTGGATGATAAGGCACGAGGACAATTTCCCGGTCCTTATTCTGTACCATGAAGTTTTGGAGGTACTCCCTAGCAGTTTCACGCTCAAAGTCGCCGAGACTCAAGAAAGACTCGTCATGTAGTACGGATCTGCCACACAGATTTGCGAGACTTCTTCACTCTTCATGACGGAGCTCATATGTAGCGCAAAAAGGCGGACGATTGTAAAATCGAGCCGCCTTGTTAGAAACATCTCAAAGATATGGTCAAACCGCAGGAAGAACACCTCCGCGGGCCGTGTCTCGATGTAGCACTTCCCCTTAGGCACACGAGCTGCGTATGTCGGATATCCTGGATCCTTTGAGGCTAGTAGGCTTTTCTCAGTCGAAAGCACATGGTCGTGCAGTCTCCTGAGATCCCCTGATAGTGCCTCCAGCGGTTTCGGCGGTACCATCAGCTTGCCCGTGAGATGGAATATGACCGCACCTTTCACAGTTGCACGCTCTTCAGAATGCATCGTCTTGCTGCTATGTGCTCTGGCTTGTTTGGAGGCAGTTATCTTCCCCGATCTCTTCCTCTCCTTTTTCTTGGGCACACCTTCCAGACCCTTCCTTAACCCCTGCCCCAGTGTTCTCGGGCTAAGTACTGTACGACCCTCGTGCCCGGCTAGTTCAACCTGTGTTGAGGCGGCATCTTCAGGCGTGTCCTGTGAGGATTTCATGAAGAGAGACTTTTTGCAACCCCTACTACGACCCTGCCCGGGCATATCATCCATATCCTCATTAGCAAGCTGATAGCCCGATTCGTCATATGGTTGACTCATCATATCTATGTCACAGTCATACGCGTTTGTATTGATGTAATCCATAGGGTCGACCTCCTTCTCATCATCCATTCTCTGTTCTACAGGAGAAATTACATCAGCTAGTACTATTGCACCCCCTTCATCATGTCGTCCACCGCTCTCACCCGGCACTACAGGAGCTGGTAATTGCGTACGCGGGGTGGTGGTCTCCGCACATGCTTGTTGATGTCTGGTTATTGGTGTGCTCTCGGCCGGCTCCAGACGTATAAGATTCTTCGGCCATAGCAGCACCCAATCCTTGCAGCTTCAAATCCGCGGCGGGGCCTCATCGTCCGCTCCCACATGCTGTACTGGAGGAGGCAAATCCTCGTGCCCCGATTTCACACTGGTCAAGCTAACCCTGAAGTGCCCAGCGGGGATCGGCTGGTTGTGGAACGTGGGTTGTGAGGGGTCCATTATCATTCCCTTTCCCACGTCCACCTTCTCACCTTTGATCAAGTAGAGTATGGTGCACGGGGTTTCTTTCTCCTTCAAACACATATGTCTGTGGCGTAAAACAACCGAAAGGAAACAAAAATGGAATATTATATATATATTGTTGGTGCGATATGTAATTACCGTGACGGCGTCGAGCTCAGCCAAAGACGAAGGCCCACCTAGCACGCCTGAGACTGAGGACGGGCTGCTATGAGCGGGAGCGGCTGCAAGAGGAGGCCCGGTTGCGTGAGCAAGTGATGGTGCGATGGTGTTGTTGTTCATGGAGTTGCTCCCGACGAAACTGGGCAATGGGAAATCATGTACCGTCTTGTCTGGATTTTCCTTCGTCCAGTTGATAATAATTGGAACCAAGTTAGTAGCGAAATCATTTCTGCAGGCAGTTACAACTGCATTGACTTCCTGCTGTAGCAACTCATATTTGTCCTCGGCTGCTTTTTTCGCGTCCTCAACTGCTTTTTTCTCGCCCGCAAGCTTCACCTTCACGTCGATGTCCGCCTGACTAAACTTCTTTTTCTACTTCTTGGCCTCCGGTCCCTCGTCGTAAAACACCTTCCACGTGGCGCCATCTCCAGCACCATGCACACGACCATATTGTGGCCGCTGGCCCAAAGGGAGTCCCTTAAGTTCGTTCAAGTCCCGGTTGAGAGGGGTGTCCCAGTTGGGCCTTGACGGTGTCCTGGACTAGGGGGTACTCAACGCGTCGTCTCCCAATCAGTTGGATTGGGCCGAGGACCCCCATGGCCGTATACTCATGGGCCAGTCCGGACAGCTGCCGCATACAAGGAAGAATCCACAAGACTTAGCGATCAAGACAAGGACTCCTCCCCCACCGGCGTATTCGGCTAGGACTCTTGTTATCCTAGGCCTCTGGTGCATTATATAAACCAAGGCCAGGCTAGTCGATAGATATACAACAACAATCATACCATAGGCTAGCTTCTAGGGTTTAGCCTCTCTGATCTCGTGGTAGATCAACTCTTGTACTACCCATATCATCAATATTAATCAAGCAGGAGTAGGGTTTTACCTCCATCGAGAGGGCCCGAACCTGGGTAAACATTGTGTCCCTTGCCTCTTGTTACCATTGATCCTAAGACGCACTGCTTGGGACCCCCTACCCGAGATCCGCCAGTTTTGACACCGACATTGGTGCTTTCATTGAGAGTTCCGCTGTGTGATCGGCGAAAGGATCAATGGCTCGACTGCGGGTCAACTGCGATGTCGGCTTCTTCATCACCAGCTCGACTGGTCACCTTGGTTTGACCGAGGACTGCGCCCTACCTCCGATCGTCATGTTCGGATGAAGGCCTTCATCAACACCAACTCCGATCTCTGTCAAGATCATGGAGGAGTCATCCATGGAGCTCGGGGGCTCAACGTCAACATTGCCCTCAGGCGACCGTGCTGTTTTTCTAGACAACAAACTTGTATCCGCCGCCACCGCCTCCTCGAGTGTCACTTAAACAATTACTTCGGTGCAATTATGTGGAATTAATTCTACAACAACCCTGCAAAAATTTCGTCGAGTTCCCATGGAGGAATCTCCGGCAATCTCCGATATACCGGAGCCCTGTTGAATCCAGACGAGAATCTGGATGAGTTTAGGGCGTGGTACCAGCATCTAGCTCGGATGTCCTTTGGAGGATCCAACCGTTGATTTGCTGCGGAATTCCCATATCTACCACCTGCCAAAGTTTCAGCTCGATCCGACCGTCCAAACTCCGGGAAACTTCCGATTAGTGCATCATTTTTTGGATCTATTTTCTGCGCGAGAACGAATCCGACCCGAATTCATCTTCTTTATGAACGGGATCTCGGACATCCTTTTTGAAGGAAGTTTTCGTATGGGATGGTGTGTTTTATTCTCAAACACATCCCAGTAGTATTAAAAGTATTCTTGCAATACGAACTTCACCGTCGCGCCGGTGTCAAACCAGCCCGACAACATCACTCCACGGCGGCCGACCTGCGTTAGACACGTCGTCGCTCTGTTGAGCCGAGCTCAATTTCTTCGGATCATCATCTCGGCCAGCCGAACAATAGTTCGGCATCGCAAAGGATAAATCGTCACCAACATCGCCGCCCCACGGATTACACGGAGCGGGCACACCTGCATCGCCACACGGTCACTTAATCAAGCCGGCATCGACCACGTCACGACCTGCATTGCTGGACCGGGGGCTTCATCATCTCTTCATCAACCTACTCGGAGACTTCGGCGTCGCTGGCCGACCAGCTCCGTCACGTTAGCTGGACCAAGGGCCTTGCCTTGGCGAGCCAACCTTTGCCTGCATCGCCGTGCCGTTGCTTTATCACCCATCAGGCGATAGGTGTGCGGATCAAGTCCCAATTTTGGGAATCACCTTTCTTCGGACTGCTACAACAAATAAGCCAGGTCTATCAAATGGTGGCCACATTAACGATGGTCGCATGGTGGTTTAGTCAGTTTCCGTACATAGTCCGGCGAATGCCGCATCCGGAACTCGAACCGACCTATGAATTCAAGCCTTGCCATGCCTTTACCGCCTCACGCCGCCGCCCTGCATCGACATTGACTTCGGCGCCAGGCCATATTTCTTTTATTACTCACTTTGCATAAATTATTTGTTATGAAACGAATTTATTTTTATTTTTATTTTTATTACTATTATCTCCGGTCTGCACTATTTTTTGTGCACAGGAAAATGATCCAGCCGGACTATATCCTTTGGCGTCACCTCGGCTGGACGGGGGGCTTCGTCAGCACTTCATTACCCCATGCCGGGGACTCCGGCATCACCCTGCCATCCTGCATTAACCGTGCTATGTCACCACTTCGGAGTGCCGAGCTCTTTGCTCCGCCACCTCGGGACCGGCTCGGGGATGGAACCTTGTCCCGCATCAAGCTCAGATCGCGTCATCAATACCGAACACACTAACCAGCTAAGTTGTCTTCATGCTCAAAGTTTTAAATTTTTAACTTGTGTTCGGCTCGGCCAAGCATTAGACTTTTTTGGAAAAAAGTTGCTTGTAAAAATTTCCTTGTCCAAACTTTGTTTGTGACACGCAAATTCAAATACCCCTTTTACTTGGGGGCTTCCTTCATGAAGCTTTTTCCTCTTGCATACGGATATACTTGTACGACTTCATTCCTTGTTCGTGTATTACGCCACAATATGCACCATATTGACTTAAGCGATTTGCAAGCTGGGTTGCCTGGCTCGTGTGCTTACCCCTACGTTCCCGATTGTTCGGCTAGGGAGTAAAGGGAGCACCTCTGCGATTTTCACGATCAGGTCACCCGAGCCGGACCTCAGGCTAGGTGAAGCCGAAAGCTAGCGCTCTTATTGTTTTCAATCATGGTCGGCACACAACGGAACTCATGAGTACAAAAAATCTATTGCACAAGTCTCATAATAACAATGAGCACCGAAGAAAGGTAGCGGTGGGGGTACTATTTTCTTCGAAGATGCTTCTTACACTTCGCAGTAATATAGCATAAGTTCCCTAAGCGCGCTTTGTCTGTTACAGCCTTATGGCCTGATTGCCTGGTTATTGGAAACACCGTCGATATTCTCGACAGATGGAGTACATAACACTTTTCGGTCCTTGACCGAAGAGGGAGAAGCCGACGGTCGGTTAAGACGCGTTTAAAGTTCGGTTGAACATAGATATGATATAAGTACTTCGGTACATGCAATCATTCTTTTACCCAAGTCACTTGGGGGCTCCTAAATTTATATGAGCCATTTTATGATAAGTGTTTTTCTTCTTAGTCATTGCAATTTTTTTAATTATTTATCACTCCTTTTTTTCGACACAAGTGTGCGGTCACTAGCCGGGGAGCCTAATTTCTCTCTCAAAGCCGCTAGAGTTTAGTTTGCTAAACTGGCCTAGTAAGAAGTACTCCACCTTCGGGATAGGAGGTTGAAGCCGTAGGCTGACCCGCTTGAAGTTTTGAGATAGGATGTGTCATGTTAAAGCACGACAAAAGCACCTTTTTTTTTATGAAGTCCAATTTTCGGATTGGCACTCAACACTTGATGTAGCTCGGACATTAACCTTTTGAATAAGTTTTTTGGCTTTTCGAGCCCATGGTACTTTTAAACTATTTGTGTGTTTTGAGCACAAGTCTCGCAGTGCAACGCCGGACACCTTTAGAGATTCGGCAAAAACATTCTCGGATATTGTAATATATGCATCGGTTTCCAATTGTGTCTTCGGTCAATAGTTGGGTTGCCCGGCTCCTGCTCTTGCCTCCTATGTTCCGCTTTGTTCGGCTAGGTGTGCAAAGGGAGAACCACTGCGATTGTGCTTCCAACTCACATGGTTAAGCACCTCAGTGGAGAAAGCCGAAAACTAACTGTCACAATAAGCGTAAACTGGTCGGCGATCCGATGACGGCGTTAAACGATGGGCCATTCATAACAATGGCCGAAGTGTTTACGGCTTGACCTGGACTGTCGCCGAACACTACGGGGGGCTATTAACTGGCCTCCCAAACTAAATCCTCGATATTTTGCTCTTACATTGGAGCTGAGGTTTCATGATCATGCTTAGCATGACAACCCAAAGAAAGGAACCGATAGCGGGACTATTTTCTTCGGAAGACATTTCTTCTGTTAAACAGTAATATAACATGTCTCTCTGCGTACCTTTGTTTATAAAACCGTATGGCTAGATTGCTTTGTTTGATGTAAATCTTTGCCCTCAGAAAGGCTTTATAAAGTAGGAAAAACAATCCTCGGCTATTGGCCGAGGAGGTGGAAGCTGATGGTCGGTCAACAATGTTTTGTACAATACGGATCCGAGCATTAATGATGTAAAGTACTTGGATACATAGAGTCATTACACATAATTTGTGATTTTACTATGGATATCGATCCTTAATTCGGCCTCCCATGCCCGCATTAAGGCTCGGGGGCTACTGAGCTTCGGGCTTATTATTTACAAATATTAGAGGGGCACATCGATCCCCTGATCTGGTGTTGCCACCTGACCAGTGTCTCGGGGGCTACTGCATTGCCTATCCAATGCAGAAAATTTGAAGTGCGATACAGTCTCCGAGGAGATTTTGATCCTCAGGTTGGTCGGCCGCACCCAACCTGAGTCTCGAGGACTGAGCACGCCGCTTTTTGTGTCCCGAAGTGTTCTGCCGAGCTAGCACTTGATCCTCAAGCCGATTTTGCAAATCAACGTGAGTCTCAGCGGTTACTAGGATGAGCGGTCTTATGTCATCCTTCAGGTGCATCTCTGGTTTTAGACCGATACACACCTTGAGGGCTACTGGCTATATATCTCGTCAGAGAATAAATTTCATCAATAAAAAACATTGACCAAAAATCAGCCCATGGCCGAGGTGCTTAACCACCTCGGAAGCAGTTCGGCATATAGCTCGGAAGCAAGTGGCTGGCTCCTTAGAGGGCATTTCCGGCATTAAACTCGGCTAAACTCCTTCAACTTTTTTGGACCAAGATGATCTATGACATCTTGGATATTGTCTGGCGTTGGAGCTTGGACAAAGTCCGGCGTTGGAGTTCGGATACATTCCGGCGTTGGAGTTCGGATACATTTCAGCGTTGGAGCTCGAAAGCAGTCCGACATTGGTGCGCGGCTGCAAGAGATACCTTGAATGCAGTCCGGTGTTAGAGCTCGGATGAAAGAGGATGCTGCCGCCTGGGAACAAACTTCAAACCCAAGGTGTGGCATAAAAATAACAAGCCATTGATAAAGGCCGGAAACTTAAAGGGGCTCCTCGGATACCCGACGTGTAAACTCGTCGAATGCATTTCGGCGATCCTCAAGATCGAAGATGAGAAGATTTGTTGAACCAATTTTGAAGACCGGCAACCGAAGATGAAGAACAGTTCGGAAGAATCGAGGAGCGTCCCTAACTTGAAGACCGGTTCAGGGGGCTACTGACGGTGTCCTGGACTAGGGGGTACTCAACGCATCGTCTCCTGATCAGTTGGATTGGGCCGAGGACCCCCATGGCCGTATACTCATGGGCCAGTCCGGACAGCTGCCGCATACAAGGAAGAATCCACAAGACTTAGCGATCAAGACAAGGACTCCTCCCCCACCGGCGTATTCGGCTAGTACTCTTGTTATCCTAGGCCTCTGGTGCATTATATAAACCAAGGCTAGGCTAGTCGATAGATATACAACAACAATCATACCATAGGCTAGCTTCTAGGGTTTAGCCTCCCTGATCTCGTGGTAGATCAACTCTTGTACTACCCATATCATCAATATTAATCAAGCAGGAGTAGGGTTTTACCTCCATCGAGAGGGCCCGAACCTGGGTAAACATTGTGTCCCTTGCCTCATGTTACCATTGATCCTAAGATGCACTGCTTGGGACCCCCTACCCGAGATCCGCCGGTTTTGACACCGACATGCCTCATCGGAGAAGTAGGGCTTTCGGCTGCAAGCCGGTGTTGCTTCTCCAGTAGTCTAATCAATTTCCTCGTGATCTTGTCCGTGTAAAAAACCTTTTTCTCCTTGTCCCACTTGTAGCGGGCCTTGATGAAGTCACGCTCCAAGGGGTTGGTGAACTTCGCGAAGGGGTCTGGGAGACCCGTGGCTTCACGTTCCGCGTCCTCCTTATCCCATATGGGCCTTTTACTAAGGTAGCCACAGCTTCCGAGGTGATGCTTCCCCGTGTTCCTTTGCTGAAGGCTCTTGAATTTCGCAGCCTTAGCCTTGGCTGCCTCGGTAGCGCAAGTGTCCTTGAACTTTTCGAACTCCTCTTCCGTAAGTGTCGGATTTTCCTCCAGAATCTTGGACAAGGGTTCATCAGCCTCAATAGCTCGTTTCACCCTCCCTTTCTAGGAGGCCAAATCATTGCTGAACATGCCCATGGCGTGATTGTTAATCTTTTTCATCTTTGGATCATCCCACGGTTGTTCTATGTTATCATCCCGGTCGGGGAACTTGAATCTCTTGTGCAACTTCGTTAGGAGCAACTGCGTCAAATGTTCTTTACTCCTTAAGTCGTCATCATTGATGCTCGCGCATTCCCGTAGGATGCATCCTACTTGGTTCCCATAGCACTTGCGAGGTTCTTCCGGCTCTAACGGCTCAAACTTGCCAAGTGCTATCTTTGTGATCACAAGTCGTCCAATCCCTAGTTTGTTAGGTTTTTGTATCCTCTGCTTCTTATGCTTCCTCTTTTCGGTAGCGGCATCGGGGCTGGTACCTTCCCCGCTGGTACCTTCCCCACCGGTCTCGGTGCTGGCGCCGTCGGTGTCGATGTCGGTGTCAGTACCATCATCGATGCCGACCTGCAAACCTTGCTTAACAGTCAAATAGTCGAGGTACTCTTGTTCACCCTCATAATCCATCTCGTCTGCATCTTGGTCAGAAGGCCCAGTTTCTTCATTGTTAGACATGTTTCCTATGATTAAGTGTCCTCATTTATTTCTAAAAGTATGAATAAGTGAGAAATGACATAAAAAGAAATCTATGTGCCCGCACTCGATATGCCAACTACGTAGCACAAATCATGCCTTTATTCACGGGAAATTTCGGCATGACCTTTGCTAAAAAATGGACATATCGAGAGCCTGAAATTCACCGGAACAAAAATGAATCAACATTCCGGCGTAACATAGGCCACTCGGATAATTTTTAAAACATGACATATCCACATATCACATGTCCAGTTCAAATTTGCATATAAATTCAGCTAATTTTGAAACCTAGCTAAATTCATAACTAAATAGATAACCTAATTAACATACTGCCCTAACTAAAACCTAAGTAAATTAACCGAAGAACCCTAGTAGAGAGAGAGAGTGGGAGGGGAGGTTTACAGAGGGTGCAGGGGCAAGGAGGCAGGCCCGACAACGGCCGAGGTTGGGAGGGGAGGAAGTAGAGGAGGGAGGCGAGGGCCGACGGGTCGGGGGCGAGCGCGCCGGGGTCGAGGGCGAACGCCTGGGTCAGGGCGAGGGCCGGGTCGGGGGCAAGCTCCGGGGTCGGGGTCAGGGGCGAGGGTGGGGTCGGGGGCGAGCGCCGGCGCCGGGGTCGGGGGTGAGCGACGGGGGAAGAGAGAGTGGGGATTTGGGGGGAAAAGGCGGGATGAAGCAGGGATAGTGAGAATTTTTGGTTAAGTGGACGTAGCAGCAGCGCATTTGACCAAAATGCGCTGCTACTACCTTCAGTAGTTGTAGCGATTTGTACGAAATGCGCTACTACTACCTTCAGTAGCTGCAACGGTTTATATGAAAAGCGCTGCTACTACCTTCAGTAGCTGTAGCAGTTTATACGAAACACGCTACTACTACCTTCAGTAGCTGCTACTACCTTCAATAGCTGCTACTACTGCCAGTTTTCCTTTTTCTTTTCCTTTATTTTCTCCCACTTTTATTTCCCGAGAGCAGTGAACGAAGGGAGGGCGATATATATTGCATCATCTGATGGTTAAATATGTATGCAAAATAGGAACATATATATTACATCATTGGACCCATGCATAATAATGGCTAAGTGTGTATACAAAATAGGAACATATATATATATATATATATATATATATATATATATATATATATTACATCATTTGACTAATAACATACGGTTCCTCAGCGCTGACGTTTTCGTGTTTGAGTCAGCTTCTTTCCCTTCTTGTTCGTCGAAGAATAATTGAGCCCCTCATTGTGACTTTGCCTTTTCCATGGAGTACGATTTTTCTTAGGTAATGTAGTATTGATTCTTCTTTTGACGTATACTTCATCATCATCGTCATCTTCCCTCATTGGGTTGCCATACTGATCATAGTCTTCCTCGTTGGCGACTCCATCCATTCCAATGATGTTCCTTTTGCCTCTCCTCAAGACAACACGACTGGGATTGCATGGGTCGGTTATGAAGAAGCATTGTGTCACGTGCTTAGCGTGTACCCATGGCTCGTTTTTTGCGATAACATTCACGGTAGTGCTCCTGGCGTCGGGTATACTCATGGTAGTGAAAATCTCGTTTTCTGTTTCGACATTCTTTGCTCATCTGACACGGAACATCGTCGTGTTGTGCAGTCCAGAGTAGTCAAGCTCCCAGATCTCCTCGACCCTTCCATAAAATCGTTCAATTGCGCCGTTGTCGCTGCCGGTTATGCATTCCACCGTCACCCCTGAGTTCCGATCATCACTGTCCATATCTTTGGCCTCCGTGTAGAACATGTATCCGTTGATATCATATGCCTGATAGGTTACGAGGTTGGGCGAGGGGCCATTTGCTAAGGCGTATATGAGCAATCCGTCCTTAGAGCCCTCCTCTGGAGGATTAGCAATAATATGCTCTTTGAACCAATGCAGGAAAGTGGAGTTGTGCTCTCTAGTAACTTCGGCGTTCGTCCTGCATACCCCCCGGTCACGATACTTCTTTCTGATAATTTCTTTGTGCAGTGCCACGAAAGGATCTACCTCGTCTAGGTGTTGTAGCACTACCAAGTTTGCTCTGTCAAAGTCGCTACATCGATCTGAGTATGCCACGTGCAGTTCCCTGCGACCGTTGCAGTGACCATCTCCTTCGAGCCTCCCATCGTGCTTGTTAACGGGCAAACCAATACTAACACCAGGCGGCTGGTCTGCGCCATATAGAAAATTCTCATAGAAAGAGATGCACTCTTTTGTCAAATAACCCTGGACGATGCTTCCATCCGGACGGGACATGTTAGGAAAGAATCCTTTGATGATCCCATTCATCCTCTCAAACGGCATCATGTTGTGCAGGAATGACGGCCCCAGGTTTATTATGTCATCCACAATATGGACACAAAGATGCACCATCACGTCAAAGAACGCGGGCGGGAAGTACATCTCAAGCTCATTCAGTATCACAACGATCTCTTCCTGTAGCCTTCGGAGCTGCTTCACACTGATCGACTTTCGAGAGATGACGTCGAAAAAGTTGCAGAGACCAATAAGCGGGTCACAGACGTGCTTGTCCATTATCCCTCTATGGGCAACAAGTAGTATCCGCGTCATCATCACATGACAGTCATGAGACTTCATCCCGCTAAACCTTTTCTTGTCCGTGTCTAGATATCTGCTTATCTTGCCACAGTAACCGGAACTAACTTTGACTCCGGTAAGGCACGTAAGAAGGCATTGATCTCAGCCTAACTTAAGGTGAAGCAAGAAGGGGGGCAATAATCCTCTTTCTTTATTTTCTTGCCCTTCTTCTCCCGTGCCTCTGTCTCCGTCTCTGTCTCTTCTGACATTTTACGGGGCAGCATGTGCAGATCTTCCCTGATTTTCAAATCTTGCAAGTCTTTTCTTGCCTTCGGCCCATCCTTGGTCTTATCCGGCATGTTCATCAGTGTTGCGAGCAAGCTCTCAAGGACATTCTTATAGATATGCATTTGATCAAGGCAATGAGGTATTGAGTTTGTGCCAGTACTCCAAGTCCCAGAACACAGACCTCGTCTTCCATACCTTCAGCAGCGGGTCCGGCGCCTTTTTCATCGTCTTTCCCGACGCGGGGCACTCCTTCCAGTTTTTCAACAACTCATCGATTTCGGCACCGCTCCGCTTACGTGGAGGTCCTCGATGCTCAGCGTGACCATTGAATAGATCTCCACGGTTTCTCCACGGGTCGTCCTGTTCAAGCCATCTTCGATGCCCCATGTACACGATTTTCCCAGACCCGCCATCTTTCCTTGACGTTAGCTGCTGAGACGTCGTATCATCCATGCACTGCGTGCATCCACAATATCCATGGCACACCTGGCCTGCCACATATCCGTAACTGAGATAGTCCAGCACTGTCGTGATCAGCGCGGCTCTCATGTTGAAATACTCGCCTTTGCTGGTGTCCCATGTCTTGGCCGGTGTTTTCCATAACGTGTCTAACTCCTCTTGAAGTAGCCCCAGATACAAATTAATATTATTTCCTGGTTGTTTGGCCCTTGAATAAGGATGCTCATGTGAATGTACTTTGATTTCATGCACAACCAGGGGGGAGGTTGTACATCCATACAAACACGGGCCATGTGCTATGGTTGGTATTCTGGTTGCCAAACGGATTCATGCCATTGGTACACGCGCCGAGCACTATGTTCCTTGCATCACATTCAAAATACCGATAGAAGATGTTCAACGCTCTCCACTGGCTTCCATGCTTCACGTGTCTCAGCTTCGTATCATCTCCATCATCGGGCTTCTTCCTCTCCGCGTGCCAGTGCATTAGCTTTGCTTCCCTGGGATCTACAAAATACCTTTGGAGACGGGGAGTGATCGGTAAGTACCATACAACTTTCTGGGGACATTTCTTCCCGGCCTTCTTGTATCGAGAAGTATTGCACACCGGACAGCTTGTTTTTTTCCGCGTGCTCCTTCTGATAAATTATGAAATCATTGATACATGCATGGTATCTAACTTGTGGCAGATCAAGAGGGCACACGATCTTCTTGGCCTCATCAACACTAGTAGGACATAGATGACCCGCGGGAAGAACATCCTTTAGGTACTTGAGATGCTCATCGAGGCTAGTGTCGGTCCATTTGTTTTTAGCCTTCGTCTTCAGGAGTTGGAGCGTGAAACTCAAGCGGGTCACCTCAGGATTGCAACCATCATACAATGGAGTGTTCGAGTCTACCACCAGTTGCTCCAGCTTAGCCTCCTCTCTAGAAGCAGCTCTCTCAGTACTCGTCTCCTTGCGAAGCAATGCTTGAACATGAGGGTCCCGCACGATTGAACTTAGTACCGACGAACTCTGCTGCGTGGAGTCCATGTCATTCTCTCCGCCGCCATGTCTGGCCCCTTCTCCTCCTCCATGTCCGGCCCCTTCTTTGCCGCCATGTCCGGCCTCTTTCCCGCCGCCATTATCGATCATCTCTTCGTCTTGCCCTGTGTCATCATTGCTTGCCCCGTCGGCATCCTCAACATCATCATCCTCATCTTCAGTTATCCACTGAGTATAGCCATCCATGAAACCAGTCATGAGTAGGTGCGCTTCGACACGACCATCGTCATAGGGGTCGAGCCAAACTATTCCTTTGCATTTTCGACACGGACATAAAACCTCTGTCTGGTTATTTTCTTTCATGTCCTGCACCGCCGACCGCAACCACCCGTCCACCATCGTTCCACTGACCATCGTCAACTCTGCACGGTAATAATAAACAAATTGATTATAAAAATGCGTGCATGCATCAAAGTCATACAAAAATTCGGCATGACCTTCCCTAAAAATAGGACATATATGGATCTAGAGTTTGCCCGGAATTCGCCGAAACGGAAATAAATTGACATTTCGGCAAAACATAGGCAACTCAAAAGCACAATTTGGCGTCAAGTCATGCCACACACACTATTTCCACAAACATATCACACACACATAAACATATTTCCATTTTGCAAAAGCGTGAAAGTTTCATCACCTATCTCGAGATCGAGCACATGGTGGAGATGATGTTGTAGGGAGATCAAAAGTGCACAAAGCTCTTCTTGACAAAGATAGATCTAGTTAGGGGGCAAATAGGTCACTTAACTAAATCCTACATCTACCTAGCTACCTAATTTGGGAGGAGACAACTTCAACTAGTGGAGGGGAAGGAAAAAGAGAAAGGAGATGCATTAATGGAGGTGGTGTAGTTAGGTAGGAGTAATGAAGAGAAAGAAAGGTAGATAGAAGAGAGAGAGTAATGGGGGAGATGTATTGAGGAAGAAGAAGAGTGAGAGTGGGAGCATGTGGGAGGTAGGGGAAAGGGAAGAGAGGAGGGGAGGGGGGCGGTGGGGAAAAGGTGGTGGGTTGGTGTGGATTAGCAGTAGCGCGGGACGTAAAACGCGCTGCTGATAAGAAAGTAGCAGCAGCACACTTTCGTCAGAAGCGCTACTGCTAACCGGGACAAAAAGTGTGTCCAATTTGAAAATCAGCAGCAGCGACCTCAGAAAAACCGCACTACTACTACAGCTTTAGCAGTAGCGCGGCTAGCGATACCATGCTGCTACTAAATGGAGGTGAGGAGGCATTGTCGGTCGATATTTGTAGCAGCACGTGTTACACAGAGCACGCTAATGCTAAACACTTGTCAGTAGCGCGTTTTCCACACCCGCGCTACTGCTAATTAGCAGCAGCGCTCCTTTTGAGCAGCGCTGCTGCTAAGATTTTGTGTATAGGGTTTTCCCTAGTAGTGTTTGGAAACGAGCATGTTGTAATGTATACACATTGAACAAGGTCAGACTGATTTGAATTTGAGATACCGATGGCAGACATCATTTGCCCATGTCGCATCCGTGCATGTAATTGGAGATGATGGGCGGCTTTCGCATCACATATCTATATCTATGCCCCTATATATATTATATTATATATATTTTTATATTGTGAGCGGGTAACTTTAACTTTGAAAGATGGTCGTTGGATGAGGCGAATCCGAAGGTCCAAAGATGGCAAATTTGAGCACTATTGGCCATGAGATATCATCTAGATTCCACCAGATTTCGCCACATGTATAATCTAGAAGACTCCATGGTTGAACTTAAGCATAATGCACAAACATCAAAACACAAGCACTTCTTATTTGTTCTAGAATCTTCTGTATCATAATTGCCCAAATGTTTTTTCTACATGATTTGCCATTATTTGATTTTACTTTATGTCTTACAACGCACAATTTCATGAATATTAAAATAGATTAGCTTTCTAATAAAAACTAGATGATTTTGAACGAAATGAACTATAAGAATTAAACGAACATCTACATCATGCATATATGACTCAAAGCTTGCATGCTATAATGTGGTATTTATTCATAATTTGGTTGCCAAATCTCATGCGTGCAATGCATGTGTACCTTACTCTAGTCTAAATGGTGTTTGTGTCTGTGTTGTGCGTGTTGAGGTGCAAATTGTCTTTTTTGGGTACACGTTAAGCTTGTTCTTCCGAAATTTCAAGCCGCGCCTTGTTATGCCGAAAATTGAAGCTAGCGTCTCTGTCTATCGTGCTGTGAAAGTCCCGCCTCTTCAACACGCGCCTTGTTAGCCCAAAATATTTAAGATATATCTTTGTCTCGTTGTGCTCCGACAACTCCCTCCATCTCAACCCTCACCTTGCTATTCCGAAATTACAACACGCGCGAAAACTCCCATCTCCTGTGAAATCCCGACATGCAAAATGCCCGTGGTACCCCTGAACCGAAAGAAGCGCCTCAAATCGGTGGGGGGGGGTACTTTCGTAACTTACCCCACATTTCGGACAAGCGCGTCTCTGAGCCATGGTTCCCCACTGCCATCCCATCCGCCCACCCATTCATACACCGAGGCCACGAAACCCCGCGACGAAACCCCACACCCTGCTCCGTCTGCCACCTAACCGGAGCTTCTTCCCCAACGATGTCATCCACAGCAACACCTCGACGTCCCTCATCCACTCTACCGGATGAGGATCCGTCGTCGATCTCATCGTCCCGCCGGTTCAGCCACCCCGTCCTTCACCTCCAAGGAGCTACCCCGATGTTCCCCTCGTCTTTTGCGCCACCTCCATTCCCACACCGCCGTCTTCACCTGCACCACCAGAAGAGCATCATCATCACCATTTCCTCGGATGAAGCTGCGGCCTAATCGGCGCCACCAAAGAGGTTGTACACTAATCGTCGCATTTTCTTCTTCATTCAATCTCACGGTGCTGCCGGCGCTCGGTCCCGAGCCGACACGGCGCGGCTCCATCCACGGTGGCGTCACCGGCCACTTCCTCCATGGCGTCGCTCCCTCGGCGGCGACGTCCACATCAGTAGGAGCTGCTGCTGCTTTAGCTCTCGCTCACGCTGCTGCTCTGCTCTTGCTCTCGGTCCCCTGCCTGGTCTGCTCTTGCTATTGCTCTTGCTCGCACTGCTGCTCTCGCTCTTGCTCTTGCTTGCGATGCTGCTCCGATTTGGCTACACTTCAGTCGACTGAATTGGCTTTTGGGTGAGTCGATTTCCAAGGGGTGGACTCGCCTGGGTGAAGGAAGAACCAGCCGCAGCGGGGAGGGGGGCTCACTGGAGAGGTACCCCACTATCTATCTTAGGGTTCACGGTGGGGGTGGTGGCGGGGCAGCGGCGGGGCGGTGGCGTGGGGATTGCCGGAGAAAAAGCTCGGCACGGGGGGGCCTAGAGGGATGGCCGGGGCGGCGGTGGACCTGCGGTGGGGAGTGTTTTCGGGGCGGGCGGGGCGGTGCACCGCCGGCCACGGGCGGTGGGGGGCTGCTATTTGGCCGGTGGTGGCTGGCAGCTCAGGGGGGGTGGAGGTTGAAGATGAACCGCATGCCCTTGATATCGTATCCAACGGCTGCAAAATCGACTAACCAGAGATGAAAAAGTGAGTCGACCGACGTGTAGCCTCACCTTGCTAGTGCGTTCAGTTTCGACTGCAAAATTCAGTTTCGACAACAAAATTCAGTTTCGACAGTTAGGTTCAGTTTCGACAGTTAAGTTCAATTTCGACAATTAAGTTCAGAGATGAGCGGCTAATGTATTTTACATCTAGCACTTTTTGGTTATGTATTTTACGTCATGTATTGGAGATGCTATTAGAATTCCACTTTGGTTAACATTGTTCGTTGTCTCTCTTGTCCTGCTTCAGCCTCGGCGTCGTACAACTCACCGGAGCTGCTCCAACAATGAAACCCTCCATCACAGCGGAGCAGTTCCTCGGGCTCCATCTCCAGACGCCTAAGATCTTCTTCCCCTCCTCCGACAGCAAAGTCAGCCGGAGCATCCTCACCGGCCAACCCAATCACGCTGAGATTGACATCGCTTCGCCAAAGAGGTTGTACACTTGTTGTATCTCTTTTTTACTCTATATGTTATATATATTGTCCATTGAGCACTCGTAGTAACGGGAAATACGATTATTTTATCCTACTATATGACAAGTAGTGAGGTACCAGGCAACTTATTTATCCGCGATGGACTCTCTTGAACGCCATCATTATTTATCTCTGCGCGCTTGAGCTGTGCATTTGTCGATGGGCCTGGGAGTTGAGCTAGTACGGCAGTGGCCTGGGTCGAAAGTAATAGTAGCACAAAAACATTTTTTTAGTGTAGGATTTTCCTTGCTCAAGCCTGCCTACTAGAATCGCCAGTGCTTGAAAGGAAAAGTGAATGAAAAACATAGGAATTGGAAAGTTTCCTATGGTACTACTTTTCATGAATTTGGTGCAAAGGAATTGAGCAAAGGAAAACTGTAGGATTTGTTCCTTTAGTGTCTCCTTGAAAGAAAACCGTAGGAATTCTAATTTCCACTTCTCCTCCTTTTCATATTCCTATTCATCAAGCACAAGACTAAGAGATAGTAGCATAATAGCATTATAACCGTACATTTTCTTGTGGTTTGACTTAATCTCACCATGCTTTTTTGCATCCTGTGATCTTCCAATTGTTGTGAATCAAACACCCATATTGGCAGAAATCCTGTGTTTTTAAATTCTCTGTTTTGCACGTGCATTCCTATCCTATTCATGTCTATTTCCTATCTCTGCATTGTTAGAATCCTCAAATTCAAACAAGCCCTTACTCAATTACTTCTGTTACAGATATGTGTCAAAGAAAACCTTGTGTGGTTTGTCCTGCTCCTGCGGCGCTGTGTTCCACCCCAGCTCAGCTAGCTCCAACGACGGAAGGGTTCACCACAGCAGGGATCCGCTCTCCAGACTGTCTTTCGCCGCCTCAGATCTTCTTCCCCGCCGCCGGCAGCCACGACAACTGCATTACCATCATCAACTGAGCAGATGACCTTGAGGACTACACGGGTCCGCAAGAGAGGTCGCACTCTTCCGTGTCTGCTTACGTTATGCGTCGCTTAATATGATGACATGCTACATTATCGTCGTGTTCACCTATTAGACTCCGAGTCAGGTCCAAACTAATGCTGAAACTTGAGTTTTTAAATGGTTGTGGGGTACATATTGGGGCAGCAATCAGTACTATCTGTCTACTATCTGGTTAATCTCCGGTGTCTACTATGAGTTTCATGTTGGGTGCAAACAAACATTAAAGGAGCCATTATCTGTATTTTTTAACTAAAGCTATTATCTGCCTGCTATCATTGGTTTTGGGTCTATCCACAGTTTGCTACCATCACTCTGGATTTGTGCATGCACTCCTTACATAATCTCACTATGTTTTATTCCTATGCATGCCAGTTATTGTACACAATGGAACTGATCATGTAGAGCAAAAGAGACGAGCCTTGCGTGGCAATAAAATTTCATGCAGACGTCGTTCCATGGTGGGCGCAAAGGCAGCCCCCCTCCACCCATTTCGGATCGTAATCAAGAGGAAGATAACTGTTCTGAGGGGGATTCAGAAGGAGAAGACCACTCCTATTTACCCCATGAGGTCTTCGCTCTAACTTGGCATGCTGATGTTGGTAATATCATGCATATGGTGCCTTGCATTGCTTACTGTATACATTAAAGATGTCATCTGCTTAGTTTAGACATGCTTTGTGTCAATGCCATCTGTTTTGTTTCTTTATCGTATATGTGAATCATGCAATGCCATCTTGTCTAGTCAGGCATCATATATGTGAATTTTGCAATGCCACCCTGGTTAGCCAGTCATCTTATATGTGAATTATATCATGCCATCATTTTTTTATTATGTGTTAAATTTGTCAACAATTTTAGTACATTCAATTACTCTTCCTGTGCATCAGCCATTCGGCACGGTCATGGAGAAATCTGGAATGGAAACAAGATCTTTAGAGTAGACAATGCTATCTGAAGAAGCGCATGTCTTGCTGGTTACCGATAGCTCCTTAGAGGAGGATTCAGAGGCAGCTGACCAGTCATATTTCCCCCCTGAGGTGCATGCCCTAACTTGGCAGGGTTATGTTACTCATATCGTGCGTATGGTATCTTGCATTTGCTATGTCATTTGCTTAGTTTAGACATGCTTTGTGTGAATGCCACCTGTTTAGTGTCTAATTACCATATATGTGAATTATGCAATGCCATCTTGTTGCAAGACATTATATATGTGAATTATGCAATGTTATCTTGTTGCAAGGCATTATGTATGTGAATTATGCAATGACATGCTGTTTAGGCAAGCGTCATATATGTGAATTATATCATTTCGTCCTTTTTTTGTATTTCTCATTGCTTTTGTCGACAATGTTTGTATATTCAACTGCTCTTCCTGTGCATCAGCCATTTGAATTGCTGATGGAGAAACCTGGAGTGAAAACAAGGTCTTTAGAGCAGACAATGCTACCTGCTGAAGCAGATATCTTGCTGGTTACAGATAGCTCTTCAAAGGAGGATTCAGAGGCAGATGACCAGTCCTATTACCCCCCTGAGGTGTATGCTCAAACTTGGCAGGGTTATATTACTCATATAATGCATATGTTGTATTGCAATGCTTATTTTTTACATTATATACACAATATTGAATGCCATCTCCTTAGTTGACACATCATACATGCAATTACCCTCTCCTCACTTACTTATTATGTAAATCATATATTTGAATTATGTCATGCCATGATGTTTACATAGACAGCATGTATCTGAATTATGGCATGCCAACCCATTTTCTAAAGACATAATATAGTTATATCATCTTAACCTGTTTACATAGTCATCATATTTTAAATTATGTCATTCTATCCGTGAATTATATCATGCCATCATGTTGCCATCATGCCAACCACTTTAATAGACACATCGTATAGTTATATCATGTCATCCTGTTTACATAGTCATCATATTTTGAAGTATGTCATTCTATCCTGTTTATAGCCATCGTACATGTGAAATTGTGTCATGCAATCCTGTTTAATTAGCCATCATATATGTGAAATTATGTCCTGCTATTCTGTTTGCTTAGACAACATAAATGTGAATTATTTCATGCCCTGTTTTCTTCCCTACTATCCATTGCACCTGTCTATCTTACAATGTCTGTACTTTCAATTACTTTTCTTGTTTATCAGCCATTTCAATTGGAGGGAGTGATGGCAGTATCTGTGGGAGTAAAAACACGGTCTTCAGAAAAGATCGTGCTACCTGTCGATGCAGATAGAACCACGGTTGTACTTGCCCAAGAATCAGCCCCACCACACATAACCCACACTCATGCAGATTGTACCCCTACCCAGTTGGACAGAGAACCAGCTACACCCCTTCTAACCCCAACCCCAGCAGATAGACACCCAGTTCCCGTTGACACAGCACACCGTCTCCACCACAGAGCACCCAAACACGAGCAGTTAGTAAGGCAACTGCAGTGCCCAAATCACGAGGACCACCACTCCGAACCCGAAGTCAACGCTTAAAGCAGAAGAGAATTGTTCTCAGGTCAGGTTCCGTAGCTATGGTTCATACTACTTTGCTCTTGCATCACTGTATTTACTGATACCAACCAATTTCAAATTTGAAGGATGCAATTGAAACTCCAATGGCGCAACAGGTATGTTTTAAACCTGTTTCTTCAACGTGTTTGGCTGTTTGCTGTTGTAACTTGCTCTATGTTGATTTCAGTTTCAATTGAATAAACAGTTATGTTCTCATGCCATGCACATTATAAGTGTTGTTATTGCTGTGTAGTTTCCCACACTTATATTCTGTCTATGCTGCTTTGTCTAAAATAGATATGATTCGAACTGTATCTATCTTGATTTGGCAACATAAACTAGAATGATATAGACCATACAGTGACCATACTACATAGATATATGTTTGTTTCATGCTGTTATCTTGTCCACCTTACTACTGAACAGGTTTACCAAAATGAGTTTCATATACTACATTGTAAACCTGAGATGTGTTTGTTTGTTTCCCTTTTAGAACGCGGATAAAATATTGGAGAACAGTACCCTGTTATGCAATGGTAAAGGAAGTAATGCAGATAAGGTTCAAGATAGTGAGACATCCCTGTTGGTCTCCAAGAAAGATGATAAAAACTATATTGAGGACACTGAGACAACCCCAAAGTCCTGTCTTGATGTAGTGTTCGAGTTACTGGTTACCACTGCTGGCCCCAGCTCTTCGAACTCGTTGCCTGAATCAGTTCGGCTTCTTGAGTCTCAACTTCAAGTTGAAAGACATCGATCAGATGTTATGCGACAGGAAGCCGAAGGACAGAGGAAGTCCCTGCAGAATTCAGATGCATACTTTCTGGTGTAACAGCAGGCGCTGGAGGACTTAAGCGCCAAGCAAGAGAAAGTTAATAAGCTTGCTAAGCATCTTGCCAGCATTATGGGTACCCATAATATTGTTTGTTGAGCTCTTCTGAAGTGGTTTCAGTTCTAGACTTGTTTTGTTGCAGCGTTTATATGCTGCTGTGTTCCCTATATTTGCACTGGTGGCGAATTTTGATGCCCAGTGGATGTAATATGTGTAATAGCCATGATAACCTAGTGTAAGTTGCTTGCTTATTTATTTCCTTGTTGTCTTGTTTATTTTTTTGCCTGTAGTCTGTGCAGTTCTTTTTCTGCGGTTTGCTAGTGGCTGCAACAACCTATTTTCTAAAACTAGGCCACAATAACCATGGGCTAATATTTACTGTAGTGACACTGCACCTACGGGCCGTAGAAACAGTGGGCCTTCCACGGGCCGTATAAACAGTGGGCCTTCCATGGGCCGTAGAAACAATGAGCCTTCTACGGGCCGCAGAAACAATGAGCCTTCTATGGGCCGTATCATCAATGGGCCTTATACGGGCAGTATGATTGATTGGACAAACATGGGCCAATAACAGGCCGCATTATGGCCGTAAACGGGCTAGAGTTGGAATCGTCCGTTCATGGGCCGACGTTAACGGGCCATCGTTAAAAGGCCGTATTTCATGACGCTATGAAAATGGCCCAACGTGTTAACGGACCACAAACGTGTCGACTGTAACCACAGGCTGAATTTGTCCCATAAGCAGAAAATGACAGTAACGGGTCGTAAGTAAACGAATGCTGGAAATGAGCCATAGAATAAATGGGCTCTGAGTAGGCCGAAAGATAACATGCGCTGGAAACGGCCCAACGGAATAACGGGCCCTTAATGGGTATAAAGTGATACACTGTTCATTACGGGCCAGTTTCACCACGGGCCGTTAATGGGTGTAAAGTAATACACTGTTTATTACGGGCCAGTTTCACCACGGGCCGTTAATAGGCCAAGAGTTACATAGGGCCTCATATGGGCCGAGAGACGTCATGGGCCATACATGGGCCAGAAGTGAAAACGGGCTGGAATCATATTGGGTGGCCCAAATGACGCTAGTGGGCCTAATTCAGATAGGGCGTAACGGGCCTTGGGTTAGCGGGCTGTAAATGGGCTATATGCGAACAGGCCGTTAACAGGCTTTACATGGTCCGGCCCGCCACCTTTTGACCAAATAAAATAGGTCGGCCTTTTCACAGGAATGGGCCTCTGTTGGGCCGTGCCACGTGTCGACGTATCATAGGCGCCTTCTGTCCAATGAGTGGATGACATCTGTCCCAACGGTGAGCCGACACGTGTTTCCTCCAGCCAATGATGATTTTACACATGGAAAATCCCCATTGGTCGGGGCTGTTAACGGGTTATCGGATTCAAAACCAGACCCGGTAGCTTAACAGCGTTCCGTTACGGCGGATGCCACATGTCGGTCACCCTTGACGAAAGCACTTCTGTGATGCCTGATTTATCATCCCGGAAGTGGACACTTCCATGATGATAATTTTGGTAATGTCATGAAACACTTCTACGATAGCACAGGTATGACTATCTTGATTCTGTCATAAATTTGTCATGGATGTACATGCATGACAAAAATCGTGACCTACTATGACAAACATGTATCATCGCAGAAGTGTATTTTTTTGTAGTGTGAGGTGTTTGGTCTAACCTGGCATGCTGATGTTGGTCATATCATGCATATGGCGCCTTGCATTGCTTACATTATACATCTTATATGTCATGAGCTTAGTTTATATTTGCTTTGTGTTAATGCCACTTGTTTCGTTTCTATATCACACTCCCACCATTCCTAAATATTTGTCTTTTTAGAGATTTCAACAAGTGACTACATACGGAACAAAATGAGTGAATCTACACTCTAAAATATGTCTATATACATCCGTATGTGGTAGTCCATTTGAAATATCTAAAAAGACAAATATTTCAGAATGGAGGGAGTATATGGGAATTATGCAATGCCATCTTCTTTAGCCAGGCATCATATACGTGAGTCATGCAATGCCATCCTGTTTAGCCAGTCATCGTATATGTGAATTGTATCGTGCCATATTTTTTTCCATAATGTATTCCATTTGTCAACAATGTTTATACATTCATCTACTCTTCCTGTGCATCAGCCATTTGAGCCGGTCATGGGAAAATCTAGAGTGAAAACAAGGTTTTCTGAGCAGTCAGTGCTACATGTCGATGGAGATTTCTTGTTGGTTATAGATATGACCAGTCCTATCCCCCCCCCCCCCCCGAGGTGCATGCTCTAACTTGGCTAGGTTATATTGCTCATATCATGCATATGGTGTCTTGCATTGCCATGCCATCTGCTTATATTAGACATGCTTTGTGTGAATGCCTCATGTTTGCTTTCTATATCAGATATGTGAATTATGCAATGCCATGTTTTTCAGCCAGTTATCATATATGTGAATTATGCATCGCCATGGAGCCATGCATCATATATGTGAATTATCTCATGCCATCTTTTTTTTTCATTGCGTATTCCATTTGTCGACAATCTGTGTATATTGAACTACTCTTCATGTGTATCAGCCATTTGAGCCGGTTATGGAAAAATCTGGAGTGAAAACAAGGTCTTCAGAGCAGGCAATGGTACCTATTGAAGCATATATCTCGATGGTTACAGGGAGCTCCTCAGAGGAGGATTCAGAGACAGATGACCAGTCCTATATCCCACCTGAGGTGTATGCTCTAAGTTGCAATGTTTATATTTCTCATATGATGCATATGGTGTCTTGCATTGCTTAGTTTAGACATCATATGCACAATATTGAATTCTATCTACTTAGTTTAGATATCATACATGCGGGTGCCAGCTGCTTAGTATATGAATCAATTATGTCAATTATATCATGCCATCCTGTATACTTAGACAACATGTATGTGAATTACTTCATCCCAACCTATTTTAGAAAGACATCATATAGTTTTGTCATGTCATCCTGTTTAGGTACTCATCATATGTTGAATTATGCCATTATATCCTGTTAAGTTATCCATCATATATCTGAAACTGTGTAATGCTATCCTGTTTAGTTAGGCATCATATATGTGAAATTGTGTCATGTCGTCCTGTTTGGTTAGACAACATATATGTGAATTACCACATCTGTCTATCATACAATGTCTGTACATTCAATTTCATTTCTTGTTTATCAGCCATTTGAATTGGAGGGGGTGATGGCAGTATCTAAGGGAGCAAAAAATCGTTCTTCACAAAAGACAGTGCTAACCGTTGATGCAGATAGAACCATGGTTGTACTGGACCACAAACTAGCCCCACCACACATAATCGAGAGTCTTCCAGATTGCGCACTTACACCGTTGGGCAGAGAACCAGCTACAACCCATCTAACCGCAACCCCAGCGGATAGTAACCCACTTATAGTTGACAAAGCACCAGTCCACCACAGAGTACCCCCACACGAGCAATTTGTAAAGCTACTGCAGTGCCCAAAGCACGAAGACCACCACAGCTAACCCAAACTCCACGTTTAAAGCAGAAGAGCAACTGTTCTTAGGTCAGATTCCGTAGCTATGGTCCATACTCCTTTGTTGTTGCATCACTGTATTTACTCATACTAACTACTTTCGAATTTGAAGAATTTAATTGAAACTCCAATGGCACAACATGTATGTTTTAAACCTATTTCTTTAACTGGATTGATGTTCTAACTTCTTGCTCTATGTTGATTTCAGTTTAAGTTGAATAAACAGTTATGTTCTCATGTGATGCACATTACAAGTGCTGCCAATGCTGTGTAGTTTCTCACACTTATATTCTGTCTATGCTACTGTGTCTTAAAAATATATGAGTTGAACTGTGTCTCTATCTTGATTAGGGAACATAAACTCGAATGATATGGACAATACAGTGACCATAGTACAAAGATATATGTTTGTTTCATGCTGTTATCGTGTCCACCTTACTACTGAACCGGTTTACCAAAATGAGTTTGGTATACTACAAGCTAAACCTGTGATGTGTCTGCTTGTTTCTCTTGCAATATGCAAACAGAATATTGGAGAAGAGCACCCCACTATGCAATGGTAGAGAAAGTAATGCAGATAAGGTTCAAGATAGTGAGACAACCCTGTTGGTCTCCAAGAAAGGTGATAAAAACGATCTTGTAGACAGTGAGAAAACCCCACAATCCTGCATTGATGTAGTGTTTGAGTTACTGGCCAGTACCGCTGGCACAAGCTCTTCGAACTCGCTGCCTGAATCACTTCGGCTTCTTCAGTATCAGCTACAAGCTGAAAGGCATCAGTCAGCTGTGCTGCGGCAAGAAGCCGAAGGACTGAGGAAGTCCCTGCAGAATTCAGATGCGTACTTTCTTGTGCAACAGCAATCGCTGGAGGATTTAAGCGCCAAACAAGAGAAAGTTAATAAGCTTGCTAAGCATCTTGCCAGCAATATGGGTACCCAGGATATTGTTTCTTGAACTCTTCTGATGTGGTTTCAGTTCTGGACTTGTTTTGCTGCGGCGTTTATATGCGGCTGTGTTCCCTATATTTGCACTGGTGGTGAACTTTGATGCCCAGTGGATGTAATATGTGTAATAGCCGTGATAGCCAAGCATAAGTTGCTTGCTTATTTATTTCCTTGTTGTCTTGTTTATTTATTTGCTTGTAGTCAGTATAGTTCTTTTTCCGCGGTTTGCTAGTGGCTGCAATAACCTTTTTTTTAAACTAGGCCACAATAACCATGGGCTAATATTTACTGTAGTGACACTGGGCCTCCTACGGGCCGTAGAAATAGTGGTCCTTCTACGGGACACAGAAACAGTAGGCGTTCTACGAGCCGTAGAAACATTGGGCCTTCTACGGGCCATAGAAACAATGGGCTTTCTATGGTCCGTATCATCAATGGGCCTTATACGGTCCGTATGATCGATTGGCCTAACATGGGCCAATAACAGGCCGCATTATGGTCGTAAACGGGCTAGAGTTGGAATCGTCTGTTCATGGGCCAACCATAACGGGCCATCGTTAATAGGCTGTATTTGATGACGCTATGAAAATGGCCCAATGTATTAAGGGACCACAAACGGGCCGACTATAACCACGGTCTGAATTTGGCCCACAAGCAGAAAATGACAGTAACGGGCCGTAAGTAAACGAATGCTCGAAATGAGCCCAACAATAAATGGGCTCTAAGAAGGCCAAAAGATAACATGGGCTGTGTGGAGGATATAGCTACTGAGTATAAACCGGCCAGGAGGGCCCGGTTCACCCTCAACTATGTTGAAGCCCACGAAGATCCAGAAGATGGCGCTTTACTAAAGGAAGCGTAGAAGCCCGAAGCCCAAGGGCGGATTAGGGCCCATAGTGGTAAACCGCCATGACTATGTAAACTTGTTGTATAAGTTAGGAATGGATAGACCGAGCCGGACACTTTGTATGAGTCGGCCTCGGGGCTCTGTAAACCGGCCGGGCGTCAACCTGTGTATATAAAGGGACGACCCGGCGGCGGTTCAGGGACGACAGACAACAACTCGAGACTCAGGCAAGCGTATTCTGCTCCCTGATCATCGAAACCCAATCAATCCCATCACAACTAGATGTAGGCTTTTACATTCATTGAAGGGGCCGAACTAGTATAACTCCCGTGTCCCTTGTCCGGTTTAACCCCTTCAAGCTAACCCATTGCGATGGCTCCACGACTAAGTCCTTTCACGAGGACATCTGACGTGATAATTCCACGACAATTGGCGCCCCCCGTGGGGCTATCGCAGGATGGTGTCGAGTTCTTGAAGGGCTGCTCTGAAGGACTTAAGGGGTACGTGATCAGCCGGATGACCAAAAGTCGTCGCGGCAAGCTCTACATCGACGACAAAGGATGGGCCCTCAAGGCCGGCTCAATCGAGTACGGGTACCGGGTCCCCTTCGGCGGAATTCATGTCTTCATTGGCAAGATCGCCGAAACAGGCCCTGAGCCGGACATCTGCACCGACATCGTCGAGACGGTTCAACGTGTGAGTCTAGCCCGGGTTAAGCCCACCATGAAGCGTGCGTTCGTAGGATGTGTCCAATGGATCGGATCGGAACCGGTGTCTGAGGGCGAGACGGCTGTATATTCCAACGGCGAGTCATCCACTGGAGAGACCGAGTCCTTATACCAGATTCACGGGGGTATGTTAGAGGGATATTCCGATGGCAACAGTATTCTAGACCTCCTTGAAGTGCCGAGTCGGGTTGCTATTTACATGGCCGGCATGCAGCCCGTGTTGCAGTCTTCATCTACCGCAGGAATGAATACCGGATCAGCGGCCGCGGCAGGCACCTCGGTGCGCCGGCCGGCGCATGTTCTTTCCGGTTTAATGGACGCTTGGGCGACCTTGTTAACCGCGACAGTCACCCCAGATATGCAGGATCAGCACAATGCGGAAGTTGCGAGACTGAAGGAGCAAATTACGCAGGCTAAGGAGGACCTAGTGGCTGAGGATAATAGGATGGCTGAGGAACAGGCCGCTTTGAATGCTCAATCACAGAAGATACAAGCACAGAATTACCGGCTCATGCTAGATCGGACCGCGTCAGAGGATGTGATACGAAGGAAGTATCGGTCGCGCCTGCCGCCGGTTTACGAAGGGTTAAATCTCTTTCAGCCGCCAGGCGCTGGGCCGAGCAATCCGGCAGCCGCAAACCGAGCTGAAGCGCCTAGGACAGCTCCGGATCAGCCACGAGCAACGGAGCTACCCCGACGGACAGTTAACCCGCCGCAGTATGTGCCTACACCACCGGGTCACTTTTCGAGCCCTCTAGATAACATGATTGCTGCGGCCTCACGCTTGGCAGCCATTCCAATGGAAGGAGATTCAATAGAGGCAGTTGAGACACGGCGGGCGAGAGATCTTCTTCAAACCGCCGTAGTGCTGCAACAGGCTTATTCATATAGCCGGGATAGAATCCATTCAACCCCTCGTCCGAGCCCAAGTTATAGCAGACGGATGGACGAACCGGAAGTATCTAGCAGCCCGCGGCGTCGCAATGCTCAGGAGGTAGTGGATCATGGCAAGGCACGAAGGGATGGTGCTTTGGGTCGTTATCAACCCGCCCTGGTTCAGCCAGCAGTGTCGGTCGACAGAGGCACCGGGCTTGCTTTCAGTTCCCGGGGAGTACCGTGCCTTATTCCGGCTCTCCGTAACGTGCGTCTGCCCAAGGATTTCAAGGGTCCACGCAAAGTACCTAACTACACGGCGGATCAGCCGCCTGAGGCGTGGGTCGAGTCTTATGAGATGGCAATGGAGATGCTGGATGTAGATGAAGCAGCTTGTGCAAAGTACTTCAGGATGATGTTGGAAGGAACAGCCCGCACTTGGTTGAAAAATCTGCCAGCTAATTCCATCGAGTCATGGGATCAGTTGAAGGCCGGTTTATAGCCAATTTTAAAGACACGTGCAAATAGCCCATGTCCATCGTAGATCTAGATGTTTGTGTTCAGGGTGAGAACGAGTCCACAACTCATTGGGTGCGCCGGGTTTCCGAAGTTTTGCACTCGTCCGACCGAATTAACGCTGGCCAAGCGATTATCACACTGGAACGTAATTGCCGGTTTAAGTCACTGAAGGAGAAGTTGGGACGGCTCAAGCGCCACTGCAACGACCTGGGAACCCTCATGGCAGCCTTGGTAAAGTATGCCGATTCTGATAATACCAAGGATCCCGATTCTGATAATGAGAAACCGGAGAAGGGAAAGAGGAATTGCAGCGCGAAGGGATAACAGCACAACCAGGGAGGCCATGGGAATAATGGTAAGCGTAAAGAGGATTCACATTTTGTGGCTAATGCTAATGTCCAGTGTCGTAAGGGTAAACCTCCCCAGCGCAGTGGGACGATGAATCTGGAGCGCTTGTTGAATCAGCCCTGTCCAAAGCATGGAACCAAAGAGGTCCCTGCAACACATCTCTGGAAGGATTGTAACATTATGAAGGAGTTCAAAAATTCTGATCTCTTCCGGTATGATCAGGGCCCGTCGGGCGGTTCAGGTCCAGGTTTTCATGGTGGCGGCGGTTCAGGCTCCGGGTTTCAGAATAATCATAGCAACCAGAACAACCAAGGTGGTAATAACCAACAGAGTAATCAAGGGAATCAGCAGCAGTCGGGTTACTAGAGTCACCCAAAGCAGCTGAATGGTGGACAATATCATGTATTCACCACTAGTCTGTGCAAGCGTGATCAGAAGCTGCACAAGAGGGCAGTCAATGCGGTTGAATCGGCAGTTCCACGCAACCTGCGGTGGTCGGAACAGCCTATTGTGTGGAGTAGGGATGATCATCCGCCCCGGGTTGACTCAGAGTAGCTCTAGTGGTGGCACCTCAGGTGGGAGGTTACAAGTTCACCAAAGTACTAATGGATGGAGGAAGCAGTATTAATATTCTGTCTTATGAGACATTCCGCCGCATGGGGCTGACAGATAAGAATCTTAAACCATCCAATACTGTTTTCCATGGTGTGGTACTAGGAAAGTCGGCATATCCAATGGGCAAGATTGCCTTGGAAGTTGTGTTTGGGGATGAACATGATTCCCGGTCTGAGACATTGACTTTTGAGGTGGTGAGAATCCTGAGCCCGTATCACGCACTGTTTGGGCGACCGGCTTATGCAAAATTCATGGAGAGGCCTTGTTATATTTACTTGTAGCTCAAGATGTCGGGTCACAAAGGAACCATCACGGTTCATGGAAGTCGGAAAATCGCTTTGGATTGCGAAGAGAGTGATGCGGCTTACTCTGAGTCGGTTTGTGCTAAAGAGGAGTTAAAGTTTTACAAGGAGAATGTTGATCCGGCAGATATGACCCCTCTGAAGAAGCCCACCACTGAGCATGACCCAACCCTACATTTCAAACCGTCTGACGAGACAAAGCTTGTTGACTTTGTACCTGGCGATTCGTCCAAGCAGTTCAGCATCAGCACCAATCTGGATCCAAAATAGGAAAGCACGCTCATCGAGTTCATCCGTGAGAACCGGGACATTTTTGCATGGAAGCCTTCTGACATGCCAGGTGTACCGAGGGAACTCGCTGAGCACACCCTTAATATTGATCTGAAGTTTAAACTGGTCAAGAAATTTCTTCGTCGCTTTAATGAAGAGAGACGCAAGGCAATTGGGGAGGAGGTAGCCCGGCTGTTGGCTGCTAGGTTTATCGTTGAAGTGTTTCATCCTGAATGGTTGGCTAATCCGGTGCTGGTTCTTAATAAAAACGGGACTTGGCGTATGTGTGTGGACTACACGGACTTAAATAAGGTTGCCCGGCCGATCCTTTTGCTCTCCCGCGTATTGATCGGATCATTGATGCGATGGCGGGTTGTGAGCGCCTGAGTTTTTTGGATGCTTATTCAGGGTACCATCAGATTAAAATGGCAGTTAAGGACCAGGAGAAGACAGCTTTCGTCACTCCCTTTGGAGCCTTCTGCAATGTTTCTATGCCCTTTGGGCTCAAGAGCGCTCAGGCAACTTATCAGCGTTGTGTCCAAAATTGTCTTCACACGCAGATTGGGCGTAATGTTCATGCCTATGTGGATGACATTGTGGTGAAATCCAGGGAAAAGGAGACATTGATAGCTGATCTCAAGGAGACGTTTGACAACCTTCGGGTTTACAAGATGATGCTTAACCCGGATAAGTGTGTCTTTGGTGTTCCGGCAGGCAAGCTGCTCGGTTTTCTTGTGTTTAATAGGGGCATTGAGGCTAATCCAAAAAAGATCAAGGCAATCACATCCTTGGCTAAACCGACATGTATCAATGATGTTCAACGTCTCGCAGGCCGGATTGCAGCCCTCAGCCGGTTTATCAGTCATCTGGGTGAGAAGGCCATTCCTTTGTATCAGATGCTGAAGAAGACGCATGATTTCGTCTAGAGTGATGCGGCCAATGCGGCCTTTGAGGAGTTAAAGTGGCAGTTGGTTGAACCGCCAGTTCTTGCAGCTCCAGTTGATCATGAGCCTTTACTATTATATGTGGCTGCCAATGCCCGAGCGGTCAGTGTGGCAATTGTGGTAGAGCGTAAAGAGGCTGGGAAGGAATATCCGGTTCAACGACCGGTATACTACATCAGTGAAGTTCTGATCGAATCAAAACAACGCTATCTGCATTGGCAGAAGTTGGTGTATGGGGTGTTTATGGCCAGTCGAAAGCTCAAGCAATATTTTCGAGGTCACCCCATCACAGTGGTTAGTTCTGCTCCCTTGGGCGATATCATTCAAAATAGAGAAGCCATTGGCCGGGTTGCAAAGTGGGCAATTGAGCTTGGTCCACACGGTTTGAAATATGTACCTCGAACAGCCATCATGTCTCAGGCTCTTGTGGACTTTATCAATGACTGGACCGAGTTGCAAGCACCAGAAGAGAAGCCGAATAATACATACTGGACTATTCATTTCGATGGATCAAGGCAGTTGGAAGGCTCGGGGGCTGGAGTTGTCCTTACTTCCCCTCGAGGTGATAAAATTTGCTATGTCCTCCGCTTGATGTTTCCTTGTACTAACAATGCAGCTGAGTATGAAGCCCTACTTCATAGTCTCCGTGTGGCTAAAGAGATGAACTTAACTCGAGTTCGTTGTTTCGGAGATTCTGATCTGGTGGCTCAGCAAGTTTCTGGGACTTGGGATTCTAAGGATCCACTCATGGCGGCCTACAGGCGTGAGGTAGATATTGTGGCGGGTCACTTCAAAGGATATCAGGTTGAGCATATTGATCGGCGCAAAAACTAAGCAGCATACGCTTTGAGCCGGCTTGGATCTCAGCGCAAACCGGTACCTCCTAACACCTTTTTAGATATCTTGCATAACCTGTCTGTTAAATTGCCAACAAAAGAGGATCTGGCTGTTCCTGATCCGGAGGCTCAGCTGGTGGCCGCTTTACACGTTGTGCCGGATTGGACGGTTCCATATCTGGCGTATATGAGCCGGGGTGAGCTACCAAATGATCAAGTCCTCGCCCGACAGATAGTCCGGTGATCCAAGTCCATGGTTATTCACAATGGCGAGTTACACTGTTGTAGCGTTTCAGGCGTATTTTAGTGTTCTGTTTCTCCGGAAGAAGGCCAAGAAATCCTCCGGGAAATTCATGAAGGGGATTGTGTTCATCGTGCCGATTCAAAGTCCCTGGTGGCAAAAGCTTTTCATCATGGGTTTTACTGGTTGACAGCTCATGCTGATGCGGAGGATCTGGTAAAGCGATGTGATGCTTGTCAAAAAAATTCACGCAGAGCTCATGTTCTGGCTCAGGAACTACGGATGATTCCCATCACTTGGCCTTTTGCTACTTGGGGGCTTGATATGGTGGGACCCTTTAAACGTTCCCAGGACAAGAAGACCCACCTGTTGGTAGCAGTTGATAAATTCACCAAGTGGGTTAAAAGCGGAGCCGGTTAGCAAGTGTGATGCAGCTACGGTGGTTCAATTTCTCAAAAAGATTATTTTCCGTTTTGGCTTTCCACACAGCATCATCACGGATAATGGTACCAACCTTTCCAAAGGTGAGATGGAGGATTTCTGTCAGAGAGAGCACATCCGGCTTGACCTAGCATCTATGGCGCACCCTTAAAGGGTCTTAAACCCCAGCTCATGATTCCCTTGAAGCGGACGCCGGGTTGTTGGGTGGAAGAATTACCTTCTGTGTTGTGGAGCATCAACACCACCCCCAATCGAGCAACAGGATACACGCCTTTCTTTATGGTATACGGGGCAGAGGCGGTTCTCCCAAGTGATATACGTCATGATTCACCCCGGGTTGCTAATTACGTTGAAGCAGACAATAAGCAAGCCCGCCAAGAGGCACTGGACTTGCTAGATGAGAAGTGCGATATGGCTTTGGCACGATCGGCGGTTTATCAACAAGACGTGCGGCATTATCACAGTCGTCGGGTTAAGACAAGAGCCTTTCAAGAAGGTGACTTGGTGCTCCGGCTTATCCAGGATCAGACCGACATACACAAGTTATCCCCGCCTTGGGAAGGACCCTTTGTGGTCAACAAGAATCTGCACAACGGATCATACTACCTCATTGACGCTCGAGATGACTCACGCAAATCTGAGGAGGAGACCCAGCGGCCCTGGAACATAGCTCTCCTCCGGCCTTACTACACTTGAGCCATAGGCTCTTTTTTATGTACATATTTTGACAATGTATATATTATCATCAATAAAGAAATCAGCATCCTTGCTCTAAAGCAGGGCCTCTGCTGTTTTTTCTCAAATATTCTTTGAGCTACATGGGGGCTTCAGCTGACAAAGCGGAGTACTACCTGTTAAACCGGCTATCACGCCACAAAAGCTTGGGAGCTTCACACCGAAAGGGCCAAAGAGAGTTTTGATGCTATGCACAACTCAAACATAGGCACCTAATGAGCACAACTCATCATGTTACTTGGGGGCTCCTTGGTCCAATACCAAGAAGTTTGAATGGACCCTTGTAGCTGGGTATCGACCCACGGCTTGGAAGCCTGGTATATTTACCTAAAACCCCGGGTTAACCTGCCTTCATCAAGTAAGACACTCCTATCCAGGTCATCCTGGCACGGCCCTCCGAACGTTTGACAGTTACTCTCCTTGAGACCCTGCACTTGTCAAAGTTAAAATGGTGATTGGTTAGTTGGAGGTCCATCTTAAAAGGCTTTGTTAAATGGTTCAACTCAGTGGCCTGGCAGCCCCCAAAAAGCCTCGACTACACGGTTTCATTTGAGTTTTGCTGAATTTTATGTTAAACCGATTTTCTTGGCTTGATCAGTCATTTTCTTAGCCCGGTATTCTTTGAACCGGCTTGGTTTGCAACTACACGTTGACAGACCTCATTCTTAAACCGGAGTTTCTTAACCCGACCTAACATTGACTACCTGTCAACAGCCCAGATCATCTGGCGTGAATCATCACCCGGTATGATTTACTCTACGACATCAGAAAATGATGGAGATACAAATAATCCAGATTTGGGTTTTTTACCCTTATTACAATACAAGTTGGCCAGCCAACTAACCAGGGATTTATATCACCGGTATGTATAATATCATATTTTTATGATTTGATTATCAATCCGGCCTATTTTGGGCATTATGAACCGTCCGGCGGTAAACCGCCAGGACCCTTTTGTCTTTTTATGCACACAGGAGTTGCATATTCTAATACTTGGAACAAAATGACATTGATATGGCGGGTCTACACAAAATATCTCCTTTTGCACGAGGGCACCAGATCATCATAAATTTTTGCTACCCTATTACAAGGCACTCCGAGGCCCAAAATATCGAATTGTTTTCACATGGACAGCTTTTGACATATCAACCGCCTGGACGGATTAAGCTTCATCACCGGGTTGATGTGAGGCAGATGGGTCATCTGGCGTCGATTTAGCCTCCTCCTCATCCAATGGCTGGAAGTCATTAGTGGTCCAATCAATCCGGGTCAAGGCCTGAAAGACAGCATCTTCACTTATAAGCTCAGCCGGGTCAACGTCAGGGGCGTAAGTATGCTTACGGATTGGTGGAATAAGGTTCTGCACTTCCGGAATCACAGCTTCAACCCGTCTGTTGTTTGCATCATAGAAAGATCGGTGAACCGCCAGGTTCGTCTCTTTTGCTAGTTGACTCGCCAAATGAAGCATCTCCCTTGTTACTCGTTTGAGGGCGTCACTGTCAAATTCTTCGCCGTTTTCTTGTGCACTGGGGAAGCCTTTGGCTATATCAGCCAGATCAAGATCAACTATCCATGCCTTGGATCGAGTCAGCGCCGGCAAAGTGCCTGCCCGAGTAGCGGATCGCTTCAGCTCTTCTATTTGCGCTGGCGTCATTGAGAGGCGATCGAGCGTGTCCTTGATAAGTGTTGGTGCCGCATTGTCATATGAAGTTGCGCATATAACCCATTGAGCGCCGGTATACAGCTGTTCAATCAGTGTATATGCAGCTTTGAGCTTCTTCCGCATGTCAGAACCTAGATGAGCAATGCGACTACCTATATCGGTTCAGGAAATGCATGTTAAAGCGATGAAATTTCAAAGAGTCATAAAACTTTGGCAACCACTCCTTACCAAATATTGCAGAGGTCATGGCATTGATTTGGCGCTTCAATCCAGACAGTTCTGCTATCACCGGTTCAAGAGCTGCTTCAGCAGTCTCCGCCCACTTCACCAGTCCAGCCTTTTCGGTGTCCCAGTTGGCCTATTCAGACTTAAACCATTCTTTAAGCTGCTCCATGGTGGTCAAGGCAGTTTTCAGCTCATCCTTGGCCTTGGCGGTTTCTGCTTGTTGGGTTTTCAGATTTGCTCGAAGATCAGCAATTTGCGATAATTTGTTGATTTATTTCACTCTGCAAACAGTACGAGAGCATGTCAATATCTTTGTTCAAGTCCCAAGCATATAACTAGTTATACACTTGGCACTTGGGGGCTAATGCGGATCATTTTTATGCGGGTACTTGAAGTCCCAAGGATTAATACAAGTTTTAATCATGGCACTTGGGGGCTAATGTGTGTTTGATCAGACATAAAGAAAATTTCACAAGTTACCGTATGGAGTATACAAAGTCCCGGTTTGACTTTCTCAAGACAAACTGGCCCTTGGGGGCTATAATGCAATGAAGGTACAGAACAAGGAGCAATAATGTTTACCTCATAGCACTCCTTCATCAGATTTACTAAACCGGCTTCATAAGCACGGCTTGTGTACAGCCGGTTCAGGAAGCCGGAGTGAAGATCTTGAGCAGAGAGATCGTTATAAGCAGACAAATCAGTCTTCCCCTTCCCCTTGCTCATGGCAGCAAATTCATCCTTGGCAGTGTTCTTTGATAGAGCAACCGGATTACCAGGGGTGTTATATGCAGTGCCCGTAACAACAACATCATCATCCTTGGCCGGGATGGAAGAATCAATATTCTGAACAGGACTTGGTGCTTTCGTGGAAGGGCTTGGCGGTTTGTTAGTTGGACTTGGCGGATCAGCAGTTGAGCCCCGTTGTTCCACTGCTGGACTTGGAGGAGCAAGAGGATGTGAAGTGTCAGCTTCTGCAGTCGGTTCAACTTCTGGCGGGTTAGCATTACCATCTTGGTTCTGCCCAGCAGAGCTGTCCATGGCAACTTCAGGGTTTTCGTCATGATGCTCTGGCGTCTTTTCCGGATCAAGTTCAACAGTAGGATCGCTGGTCTTGGCCTTCTTGCTTAATCGAGCCTTGGCGCTACAACATCAAAGGTTAGAGTATGGTAAATAGACAAATAAAGTTATAAACTATGTAATACTCACCCAGCGACAACTTTGAGAGGAGGCAATTGAGTGGTTGACGAACCGCCAGACGAGTTGGAAGAAGCCTGGTAATTCGGGTCAGACGGATTGAGAGGGCATCGGAAGAAACCTTTTAAAGGATAATGTTTTTCAGGAGAACAAGTCACCTCTGGAGGGCGTTTCCGGGAGGGCGTATCGGCTAAACCGGATGAAGTGATTTGTTGACCACTATGTCGGGTTGTGCGACGTTCTTCGGCTTGCCGTGTCTTCAAAGAAAATTTTGGATCCAAATGAGCAAGGGGGTGAGATTGTTTTACTTTCCGGACTGTACGGCGAATTCTTTGACCCGGTACAGGATCTGAGTCGGAAGAAAGAAGAATTACCTCAACATGATCTGCATGGCTGGCCTCAGCGTCATCCTGAAGATGGTCATCGTCAATAAGATGTACGAAAAAGGAACCAAGTGAGTCAAGTTCTACCTCAGCATCTGATTCCTCCTCCTCCGGCGGGTCAGAAGACTCGGCGGTTTTCTTCTTTCCAGGTTTCTTGGTGGCCTTGGTTTTTACACGAGGAGCACGGGCCGTTTTAGTCCGTTTCCAGAAATAGCTGTTGGCCTGAAATTAAGGCAAAGAAAGGTTAGTAGACAGTCAATACGGAAGCAAATCAGTAAACTATGTACATGAACTTTACCGTCGGCGGTTTATTGGAGACCTAAAACGGAGCCAAACCGGTTTGGCTGCATGCAGAGACTAGTTCATCAAGCATCCTCTTTACACATTCGGCGATTTCAAGGTCGGTCATTACTACTTCATGATATCGTTGAGGGTCTTTTACATTGCCGGTATACTCATGCATCAATCCAGGGCGGCGGCTCAAAGGCAGAATGCCCTAAGAAACCCAGCAGCGGACAAGATCAATGCCAGTTAAACCGTTGGCCATCAGAGCCCGGAGCTTGGCAAGTTGAGGAGCAAAATTCTTCCGTTCTGCGGCAGTTAAACGTGGAGGCAATGGGTGGCCATTGCTAAGCCGATGAGGGCGGTAACCCGGCAAGGGATTTTCTCCATCAGGAGCAGTGTTCTGGCAGTAAAACCAGGTCTAGTTCTAATCTTTAGGATGGCTATGATGTTTGGCATGAGGGAAATCAACTTCTTTCCTTTTTTGAATTGACATGCCACCAAGCCCTGTGTTGGGACCATCTGAGAATTCTATGCGGCGGTTCAGATGAAAGAAATCTCGGAACAACTCCATGGTTGGCTCTTCTTGAAGATAGACTTTGCAGAATACTTGAAAATTGCATATACTTGACACAGAGTTCGGACCAATATCTTGCGGATGGAGTTGGAAGCTTGCGAGGACATCCCAGAATTTTTTTGATCCGGGCGGACTGAATCCCCGGTCTAAGTGTTGCATAAAAACAATCACCTCTCCTTCTTGAGGTTCAGGTGGACATTCCAATTCCGGAACTCGCCAGTGGAGAACCCTTTTTGAGGCTAAGGCACCAGTGGTGACATAACCATTAATATGTGTCTCCGTGATCCGGGACAGAACCCAATTGCAAGCAGAAAATTGTTTCGACATTCCGAACAGAGGAACTGAAAGTAAAAATGCCGGTTTAAGGTGTCTTATTCAGTGTTAAACCAGAGAAGAATACTATGCAAATTCAGTTGGCGGTTTAAGAGAGGGCTAATGATATATGGCGGATTGACTATCAAAGGGTTAAACTGCCTGTAGGCAAAAGGGTCAGGATTCGAAGTATTGACAGAAACAGGTTTCACACAATGGTCAAATTTATTTGGATCTGCCACACATCCATAAAGCAATTTTCTCTGTGAGCTCTAAAGGTGCTAAATAGAGCAGGGAAGGCCATGTACTCTACAGAGGTAAAAGAACGATCTTCTAGCATTAAAAATGGACCAGAGTACCTACCGCATGAGATCTACACTATTATTGGGTCAAAACTATCGTGGCAGGTGGAAGAACAAAGAAGGATGAAGAACTGTGCGGAAGAACTCGGGAACCCTAGAAACAGATCTAAAGACGGAGGAGAAAGGAAGTTTACCACTCCAGATCTACTGTGGAAGAAGGGCGACGAAAGTCTGGTCCGTTTTAGGTTGATGCAGCGGCCTTTGTCGGTGCAGATCTCGAAGGTCGCGGACGGCGGCAGAGCTCGAGAGCTTGGGCCCCGTGAGGAAGAAGAAGGCACAAAAGGGGAAAAGAGAGAAGGGCCCTCGGGCCTTATTTATAGAGGAGAGAGTAAAACAGCAGGCGCGGGAATCAACGAGCCTGAAACGGCAGAATGAGTGCGCCTGTCGCCTCTATTTTTGGGATAACCATTAAGTGAAGGGAATCTTTTTTAATTATTGTTTACAGAGATGATGTCATGATGGACCATTGATGCGTTCAGAATATGACGTCATGGCAGTTTACAAAGTTTCAGGAGAAGACAATATGGCGGTTTACGAAAATACGAGATGCCTGCAAGAGATATTTGAAGTATTGAAGATTTACATGAACAAATTCAAATCAATCAGGGGCCTAATGTGGAGGATATAGCTACTGAGTATAAACCGGCCAGGAGGGCCCGGTTCACCCTCGACTATGTTGAAGCCCACGAAGATCCAGAAGATGGCGCTTTACTAAAGGAAGCATAGAAGCCCGAAGCCCAAGGGCGGATTAGGGCCCATAGTGGTAAACCGCCATGACTATGTAAACTTGTAGTATAAGTTAGGAAAGGAGAGACCGAGCTGGACACTTTGTATGAGTCGGCCTCGAGGCTCTGTAAACCGGACGGGCATCAATCTGTGTATATAAAGGGACGACCCGGTGGCGGTTCAGGGACGACAGACCACAACTCGAGACTCAGGCAAGCGTATTCCTGTCCCTGATCATCGAAACCCAATCAATCCCATCACAACTAGACGTAGGATTTTACCTTCATCGAAGGGGCCGAACTAGTATAACTCCCGTGTCCCTTGTCCGGTTTAACCCCTTCAAGCTAACCCGTTGCGATGGCTCCACGACTAAGTCCTTTCACGAGGACATCTGACATGATAATTCCACGACAGGCTGGAAACAGCCCAACTGAATAACGGGCCCTTAATGGGTATAAAGTGATACACTATTCATTACGGGCCAGTTTCACCACAGGCCGTTAATGGGTCTAAAGTGATACACTGTTCACTGCGGTCCAGTTTCACCACGGGCCATTAATAGGCCAAGAATTACATAGGGCCTCATATGGGCCGAAAGACGTCATGGGCCATACATGGGCCAGAAGTGAAAACAGGCTAGAATCATATTGGATGGCCAAGATGACGCTACTGGGCCTAATTCGGATAGGGCGTAACGGGCCTTGGGTTAGTGGGTTGTAAATGGGCTATATGCGGACAGGCCGTTAACAGGCTTTCCATGGGCCGGCCCATCACCTTTTGACCAAGTCAAACGGGCCGGCCTTTTCACAGGAATGGGCCTCTGTTGGGCCGTGCCACGTGTCGACGTATCATAGGTGCCTTCTGTTCAATGAGTGGATGACATCCGTCCCAACAACGAGCCGACACGTGTTTCCTCCAGCCAATGATGATTTTACACATGGAAAATCCCCATTGGTCGGGGCTGTTAACGGGTTATCAGATCCAAAACCCGACCCGATAGCTTAACGACATTCCGTTACGGTGGATGCCATGTGTCGGTCACCCTTGACGAAAGCACTTCTGTGACGCGCGATTTATCGTCATGGAAGTGGACACTTCCGTGATGATAATTTTGGTACTGTCAAGGAACACTTCTACGACAGCACAGGTATGACTATCTTGATTCTGTCATAAATTTGTCATGGATGTACATGCATGACAAAAAACGCAACCTACTGTGACAAACACGTATCATCATGGAAGTGTATTTTTTTTGTAGTGATATCATATTGCATGAGTTTATCCCTCTACATCATGTCATCTTTCTTAATGCGTTACTCTGTTCTTATGAACTTAATACTCTAGATGCATGCTGGATAGCGGTCGATGTGTGGAGTAATAGTAGTAGATGCAGGCAGGAGTCGGTCTACTTGTCACGGACGTGATGCCTATATACATGATCATGCCTAGATAATCTCATAATTATTCGCTTTTCTATCGATTGCTCGACAGTAATTTGTTCACCCATCGTAGTACTTATGCTATCTTGAGAGAATCCACTAGTGAAACCTATGCCCCCCGGGTCTACCTTTTATCATATAAGCTTTCAATCTACTTTTATTTGCATCTTTACTTTTCCAATCTATATCATAAAATACCAAAAATATATTTATCTTATCATATTATCTCTATCAGATCTCACTTTCGCAAGTGGCCGTGAAGGGATTGACAACCCCTTTATTGCGTTGGTTGCGAGTTCTTTGTTTGTTTGTGTAGGTGTGTGGGACTTTTGAGGAGCCTCCTACTGGATTGATACCTTTTTTCTCAAAAATGGAGGGAAATACTTACGCTACTATTGCTGCATCACCCTTTCCTCTTCAAGGACAACCAACGCAAGCTCAAGAAGTAGCAAGGGTCTATTATGTATGCCATGCTTTGTACCAGACCTGATGTAAACCTTGCCGTGAGTTTGGTAGGGAGGTACTAAAGTAATTCCCGCATGGAACACTAGACAACGATCAAGAATATCCTGAAATACCTGAAAAGGACTAAGGATATGTTTCTCGTTTATGGAGGTGGCGAAGAGCTCGTCGTAAAGGGTTACGTTGATGCTAGCTTCGACACAAATCTGGATGACTCCAAATCACAAACCGGATACGTGTATATTTTGAATGGTGGGGCAGTAAGCTGGTGCAGTTGCAATAAAAGTGTCGTGGCGGGATCTACATGTGAAGCGGAGTACATGGCAGCCTTGGAGGCAGCACATCAAGCAATCTGGATGAAGGAGTTCATTACTGATCTAGGAGTCATTCCCAATGTGTCGGGCCCGATGACTCTCTTCTGTGACAACACTGGAGCTATTGCCCTTGCCAAGGAGCCCAGGTTTCACAAGAAGATGAGGCACATCAAGCGTCGCTTCAACTCCATTTTGCGAAAATGTTCAAGATGGAGACATAGATATTTGTAAACTGCATACGGATCTGAATGTCGCAGATCCGTTGACTAAACCTCTTCCGCGAGCAAAACATGATCAACACCAGAACTCTATGGGTGTTCGATTCATCACAATGTAACTAGATTATTGACTCTAGTGCAAGTGGGAGACTGTTAGAAATATGTCCTAGAGGCAATAATAAAATGGTTATTATTATATTTCCTTGTTTATGATAGTTGTCTATTGTTCATGCTATAATTGTATTGATCGGAACCCGTAATACATGTGTGAATACATAGACCACAACATGTCCCTAGTGAGCCTCTAGTTGACTAGCTCGTTGATCAACAGATGGTCATGGTTTCCTGACTATGGACATTGGATGTCATTGATAATGGGATCGCATCATTAGGAGAATGATGTGATGGACAAGACCCAATCCTAAGCATAGCACAAGATCGTGTAGTTCGTTTGCTAAAGCTTTTCTAATGTCAAGTATAATTTCCTTAGACCATGAGATTGTGCAACTCCCGGATACCGTAGGAATGCTTTGGGTGTACCAAACGTCACAACGTAACTGGATGGCTATAAAGGTGCACTACAGGTATTTCCAAAAGTGTCTGTTGGGTTGGCACGAATTGATACTCAGATTTGTCACTTTGTATGATGGAGAGGTATCTCTGGGCCCTCTCAGTAGTGCATCATAATAATGAGCTCAATGTGACTAAGTAGTTGGTCACGGGATCATGCATTACAGAACAAGTAAAGTGACATGCCGGCAACGAGATTGAACGAGGTATTAGGATACCGACGATCGAATCTCGCGCAAGTAAAGTACCGATTGACAAAGGGAATTGTATACAAGATTGCTTGAATCCTCGACATCGTGGTTCATCCGATGAGATCATCATGGAACATGTGGGAGCCAACATGGGTATCCAGATCCCGTTGTTGGTTATTGGCCGGAGAGCTGTCTCGGTCATGTCTGCATGATTTCCGAACCCGTAGGGTCTACACACTTAAGGTTCGGTGATGCTAGAGTTGTTATGGGAAATATTATGTGGTTACCGAATGTTGTTCGGTGTCCCGGATAAGATCCCGGATGTCACGAGGAGTTCCGGAATGGTCCAATGGTGAAGATTTATATATGGGAAGTCATCATACGGTCACCGTAAGTATTTGGGGGTTTGCCGGTATTGTACCGGGGTCCACCGGGAGGGTCCACCTGCCCCGAAGGGTCCTATGGGCTGTATGTGGAAGGGAACCATCCCCTAAGTAGGCTGGGCACCACCCACCCTAGGGCCCATGCGCCTAGGGTTGGGGGGAAGCCCTAAAGGGGACACCCCCTTGGCTTGGGGGGCAAGCCCCCTCCCCTTGGCCACCGCCCCCCCTTTAGATCTCATCTAGAGGGGCCGGCCCCCTCCCACCTTCGCCTTATAAATAGAGGGGAGGAGGGAGGGCAGCAGCACCTCATCCAAGGTGCATCCCTCCCCCTCTCCAACACCCCCTCCTCCTTCGTTTGAGCTTAGCGAAGCCCTACCGGAGAACCGCTGCTCCTCCACCACCACGCCGTCGTGCTTCCGGAGTTATTCCCCAACTTCTACTTCCCCCTTGCTAGATCAAGAAGGAGGAGACATCCTCGTGCTGCACGTGTGTTGAACATGGAGGTGCCGTTGTTCAGCGCTTAGATCGGAATCAACCGCGATCTTAATCGCTACGAGTATGACTCCTTCATCCACGTTCTTGCAACGCTTCCGTTTCGCGATCTTCAAGGGTATGAAGATTCACTCCCCTCTCTCTCGTTGCTAGTCTCTCCATAGATTGATCTTGGTGATGCATAGAAAAAACTTAATTTCTGCAACGATCTCCAACAAGCACCTACCCGGTGTTCCATCATCCGTGCCCCGTCATCTCCAGCACGGGCAAGTCACTTCCTTGTAGCAATACACCGTGCCGGTTGCAACTTTGCCTTATGTTGGTTGCATCTTTCTATGGTTCGGTTTCAAAACCCAAAAAGTGGCGGCGGCGTTGTACCACACGTGCCAGTGACAAGCCGGTCGCCACTTAAATTCCAAAAATGGCACCACCGGAGCATCACGGTTTACATGCGGTCACAACTTTTTGTGCCCTTGGTTGTACCTCCTGGGGACACGCAATGGCGATTGCAACCCCAATTCCAGTAGCGGTGATGCACGTGACGACGGTGAGGTTCGGGAGAAGCATGATCATGCAACAGCTCCAAGGCTGGAAGCCGAGAAAAAAAAAGCGAGAGCAGCGTCGCAGACGGGATTGTGTGGCCAGGAGATGAGATATGGGGAGGGGCAGTTTGCTCAGGCCCCACAAGGGAGAATGTGACTCACCATGAATGATGTGTCATGCGTGACGAGCTAGTCGACCGGCCGAAGCTTCGGCCGGTTGACCGGAAGTAATTAGTAGCCTTATGAGAATAAATCATTTGTGGTCACTAAAGTTGATTTGGTGTCTCACTTTGTTCACTGTACTTTAGAGTACATGAAATATTGCCAGTGAAGTGGTTTGAGTGACTCAATACATCACTGGCAGGGTTTTGGTTACCACTCGAATTTTTGAGATTTACCACAGTTATCGCATATCTCGGTCCTCCTCGGTAAATGGGCATTTCGACCAAAAAAATCAAATGTTTTGAATTCAAAGGCTCAATGTATAGTAAAGTATGGCAGAACTTGACAACACACATGTAGACAATGTTCCACTAGCTAGTAGCTCTTTTATGATAAATGTAAGTTCAAGTGCTATGTATATCTATTTTAAAAGAATTTGAATTCAAAATTCAATTATAAATTTCATTCAAAATTTGCTCAAAATTTCTTAGTAACTGTGGTAACCACGTTTACCGGCCCCCCTCGATAAAAATGCACCATTCGGTAACCAAAACCTTGGTCACTGGTACAATTTGACATATACATATTTTCCATAGTCGGATATGGTGGGTGACACTTGGGCTCGCTGAACAAAGATCCTCTCCCCACGGAATAGGCCTCGTGGGTTGCTCTGGCGGCTCACGAAGAGACCACCGCCGCCCCGCCCAACCAACCCATCCTCCGCGCTCCTACCCTCATCGTCACCGCCGGTGGGTGCGCGTGCCACCGTCGTTGAGGTCGTGGTGGCGCGGCTCCTCATCGTTGGCCGACGGCCACGGATGGAGCCCACGCCACCGCTGGTGCTGGATCCACCAGTCAGGTGTGCTCCTTCTGATCCGATGGCCTTAGTGGGAAAGGCCCCCTCTTGTTGGTGGCCCCCGTGGCTATGTATTTTGGGGTGCCCGGTGGGCCAGATCTAGGTTTCGTCTTCGTGCGGTTGAAAGGAGCGAGCTTTGGCAGCATGGGTGGCAGGGTTGCACTAGTGCAGCAGCAGGGCGGCTGTCTGCGTGCGTGCGGCCCACCGACATGTATGTGCGGTGTATGTGCATCTAGTGCCACTCCTAGTTGGTTTTGGAGTATTGACAACAAACGTGGTTGAGGGACTAATGTGTGTGTGAGAATTGCAGGATAACACAGGTAGTAGTCCCTCATTGATTCGGTTTACCTACCAGAGATGACCCCTAAAAATGTGTGAAGACATTGAAGACAATGGTGGTTCGTGAAGACATTTGGATTGAAGATAATGACGTGTGAAGACATTCACTTGAGGACTATGGAGTGCCAAGACATAGTTGTTTCATAGTTTCCTTTTCTTCTTCATTGAGTCATAGGAACCACCGTACTATTAAATGGGGTCCAAGTGAACAAAGTCAGAGTGACTGATGTGATGCTCAACCAAATCCTATGTCTTCAATCGAAGACAATGAGAGAAAATCTTATCCAGAGCTGGATGAGTCAGCTTTGCTTGTAGCCCAAGCCAAGATGCCCATGTGTTCGAAATCCGACAGTTGGACACGTGTCGGTTCCTTAGTGACCCAGGGTCATTTCGGACATATCAGGTCAGGTTACCACTTGGCTATAAATAGCCCACACCCTACACCATAAATTGGTGGCTGCTCAGAGTTAGTGCACAACTTTTGTCGTTTGAGAGCAACCCACCTCCGAAGCCTTTAAGAGAGAGAGAGAGAGAGAGAGATCCTTGTGAGGACAAAGCCCAAATCACCCATAGCCAAAGAGTGTTAGGCATCACTAAAGTCTTTCTGCCTGTGTGATCTGAAGACTTGTTACACTTGAAGACTGTGCATCCTCCAGCCGGTTAGGCGTCGCGTTCTAAGGATTCAAGAGTCATTGTGGATTGCCCGTGAACGAGGTCTGTGAAGGTTTGGAAGTCTACCTTGAAGACTTACCTGAGTGATAGGGAGAGGACTAAGTGTTCTTAGCTCTAGGGGAATAAGGTGAAGACACAGTATTCTGAGTTCAATCTCAGCCTCCCTAACCAGACGTACAGTTGTCACAGCAACTGGAACTGGTCTACCAAATCATTGTCTTCACCCAGCAACTGACTCTATCCCCTACACTCCTTACTTTTCAGTTTGTCTTTGTGAAGTCCTTGCTTGCCTGCCTGATCCATTTGACTTCCCTAAGTGAAGACTTATATCTGTTTGGCTTCATACTATCTTCCATTCTAATCCTATCTACCTAGCTAATGTTAGTCTTCATGCTTTCACTGAACTGCTTGCTTGACTGTTACTTGCCTAGTGTAGTTTACATTCCGCTGCATATCATATAGGTTCAATATTATCTGTTTGTCTTCAAAGCCCTCCTGTTTTGAAGAATTTCATAATAATCACCTATTCACCCCCCTCTAGTCGATAACTAGCACTTCCAATTGGTATCATAGCAAGGTACTCCATTGTTCTGCGTGATTCGGTTTAACCACCTGGAGTTTTACCTATGTCGACCGCAGGGATAATCAAGCTCTCAGTTGCGATCCCAGTCTTCGATGGCACTGATTGCCCCTACTGGAAGAATAAGATGCACATGCATCTTGAAGCCATTGACGTCGACCTCTTGTATGTCGTAAGACAGGCGTTCCTAAGGTCACTGAAAGTGTCACCGCTGCTGATATCAAGAGATTCGCGCAACTGGACTCAACCGCCAAGAACATCATACGTGATCATCTGACCAAAGGGAAGTACGGCCATGTGAGTGCACTGGAAACTGTGAAGCTAGTATGGGACTGGCTGTCCAAGGTTAATGAGGGCATCTCAACTCAGAGAGACTCAAGGATTGATGTTCTTTGCAATCTCTTCAGTCGCTTCAAGAGGAATGACAATGAGAATGTCCAGCTCACATTCGACCACCTCACTGATATCACTAATGAGCTTCGTGAACTTGGCGCCACTGTGATCACCAAGCATGAGCTCATGAAGCTTCTGTGATCACTTGACAACTCATTTGACACCCTAGCCCTGATGATACAAGAACATCTTGACTTCAAAGATCTCGATCCGTCTGATATACTTGAGAGGCTCAACACACATGAGTTCCAGCTATCTGAGAAGTGTGATATCTATGGCCCCAACTATGGCTGATCCCGTGCTTTGAAGGCAAAGGCCGTTTCCTCATCTAAAGAAGAATCTGACTGTAGTTTTGGTGATCATGAAGACATTGGCAAAGAGCTTGCAATTCTTGTGAGGAAGTTCCAGAAGATCTCCAAGAAGAATCGTTTCAGCAAGTCTTGAAGATCTAGCTCAAAGAAGAGCAAGGAATATGATTCAGGTGACAAGAAGAAGAAGAAATCATCAAAATCTTCTTCAAAGTCTTCATCTCACAAGAATACCTCATCATGCAAGCTCATGCATTAATTGGCAAGGATATGGATTCAGAGGAGGAGTCTGCTTCTGAGGAGGCGGAGGTGGAGTCTCAGGAGGAGTCTGATTCAGGCATGGCAAGCCTGGCTCTGGCTTCGGCATTCGTCGCCAAGTCCATCTTCAACAGTGAAGACAATGATCACATCACCGAAGCTGAAGCTGATGATGAGGATGACTCTGCCCCAACCTACTGCTTCATGGCACATGGTGCCAAGGCAAAATCACGTGTTGGTTAATTTCAAACCTCCAGTGAAGATGACTCTGAATGTGAATCCAAACCTAGCTATAAGACACTTGCTAAAATTGCAACTGAGCAACAAACTGCTATGGAACATATTCAAAAACTGCTAGACAAAAGCGATGACCTGTTGGACGCGGAAATGAATCGATCTTAGTCCTTAATCGAAGACATCAAAAATCTTCGCGTTAAGTATGAGGAACTTGTGAGTCGTCATGAAACTCTCCCAACCTCTCATGATAAGCTCTCCTACGATTATATTCAAAGGAAACAAGAACTTGAGAAACTCAGAGCGTATCATGAAGATTTTCAAAAAGAGAACGATTCACTACTCGCCCAACAGATCAGTTCCGCTCAGGAAGACTTTGTTCCACCATGAATAAAATGTCTTGAGCGTGATAATGATGTCTCTGTTGCTGGGTGTTCTACTACCTCTAATGTTGCAATATCTTCAACTACTGATGTGGTAACTAACCCCTCTACTGAGGATGCCACTACTATTGCTTATGAGAATGCTAGGTTGATGACATTGCTTGAAACAGGCATGTACAAAAGCCTCAAAGGGCAGCAGACTCTATGCGATGTCATTAAGAAACATATTCTAAACCGAAACCCTAGGAAAGAGCGTGTTGGGTTCAAGAGGAAAATGAATGTTGACGGTTGATACGTCCCCATCGTATCTATAATTTTTGATTGTTTCATGCCAATATTATTCAACTTTTACATACTTTGGCAAGTTTTTATATGATTTATTTGGACTAACTTACTTATCGAGTGCCCAGTGCCAGTTCCTGTTTGTTACCTGTTTTTGTATCATAGAAAATCCATATCAAACAAAGTACAAATGTGATGCAATTCCGCGGAGAATTATTTTGAAATATTTGTGATTTTTTTAACCTGAAACTGTAGGGCTTAGGCCCCACAACAATTTTATTACTCCCAAACAAAAATACGTATGTGCAGTAATTACAAGGTCAGGGAGACCCTAAAAGAGAAAAGGCAAGGTGAAAAAGCTAACCTCAAGGAGGCAAAAAAGAGATCCATCTAATCAGATCATCTTTGAATTTAGGTTTAATCCTATGAACTAAAAGAGAAACGTCCAAAATAAATGAAGCTCTCCACCTACGAAAAGATGGTTTGATATTCCGGAAAACCATATCATTTCTAACATTCCAGATATTCCAGCAAGCTAGAAAAACAACTTCAGAGAAGAAAGGCCTTGCAAAATCCCTTCTAGCTTGATAAGCAATGGCAATCAGGTCATCTCCAGCAGGCCAGCTGATCTGAAGGTAGTTCCAGACCCTGCAACTAAAGTTACACTGGAAGAAAAGATGATCCATGTCCTCCTTGGTGTGCGTGGGACAAAACACACACAAATTTGAGTCAGAAACATTCCAGTGCCTTCTCTCCAGCATATCTTGTGTATTCAGCCGATCCATGATCAACATCCAAGCAAAGAACTTGATCCTCAAGGTGCAACAACTAGCCCAAATCCAGGACAATATTGGGTTTGACACAATATGCTTATGCAAGAAGGTATAATATTTCTTGGCAGAGTAATCCTTTCCATCCTCTTTCCAAACCCAAACATCATTCAACTGGTGATTAAGATTTGAATTTCCAAGAAAGGATTGCAATGACTGCAGCTCACCAAAAGCTCTCTCAGAGAGTGGTAAATGAAATAAAGGAGTGAGCTCAGACATGTCAAAAACCTCAGCAGCAGAAATAAGAGGGTCAATGACAAAGGAGAATAGTCTTGCAAATCTTTGATCAAGTGGTACACTGGAATCTCCCAAAGACCAAGAATCAGACCAAAACAGAACTGTGTCACCCCTATGAACATGCACACCACATACCATCTTGAACTTATCCATTAACTTGCAAATATCCCTCCACCAGAAGGAACCACAAATGGTTGTGGCATGAGGGACTCTACCATGATAGTAAGAATTCCAAATCAAATGCACCCAGGGAACATCAACTTTATTGTAGAACTTACTAACATGTTTATGATTATTTGTGATTTTGGGAGTTGGAATCACCGAAACGGAGGCCCACACGGACCATGATACACCAGGGCACGCCCCAAGCCCTTGGCGCGTGGTGGTGTGTTGTGCTCACCTCGTACGTCGGTTGGAGCTGTACATCTGGCGCAAGGAAGCTTATATCAGGAAAAAATTGTGTAAAAATGTCAGCGCAATCGGAGTTAGGATCTCCGAGAATATAATAAACGGTTTTTGGCCAGATCTGCGGAACGCGAAACAGAAGAGAACAGAGAGGGAGATCCAATCTTGGAGGGGCTCCTTCTCCTCCGCTGCCATGGAGGCCATGGACCAGAGGGGGAACCCTCCTCCCATCTAGGGGGAGGCCAACGAAGAAGAAGAAGGAGGGGGGATCTCTCCCCCTCTCTCCCAGAGGCACCGGAACACCACCAAGGCAATCATCGTGTGACAACGATCTACTCCAACAACTCCATCATCTTCATCAACACCTCCATCATCTTCCCCCATATATATACAGCGCTCCACTCTCCCGCAACCCCCTGTACCCTCTACTTGAACATGGTGCTTTGTGCTTCATATTATTATCCAATGATGTGTTGCAATCCTACGATGCTTTAGTAGATTTTTGTTATCCTATGGGATAACCATGATCTTGGTGGTATGATTGTATATTTTATTTTGGTGCTGTCCTACGGTGCCCTCCGTTCTCGCGCAAACGCGAGCACCCCCCCCCCCCGCTATAGGGTGTTGCAATATGTTCATGGTTCGCTAATGGTGGGTTGCGAGAGTGACAGAAGCTTAAACCCGAGTAAGTGGGGTATGACATATGTGAGTAAAGAGGACTTGATACTTAATGCTATGGTTGGGTTTCACGACCTTAATGATCTTTCGTAGTTGCAGATGCTTGCTAGAGTTCCAATCATAAGTGCATATGATCCAAGTAGAGAAAGTATGTTAGCTCATGCCTCTGCCTCATATAAAATTACAAGAATGATTACCGGTACTTGTTATCGATTGCCTAGGGACAATTCTGGAAATCCTACCACCACTTTTCCACACTCGCTTTATTTACTTTTTGCACTTTTACTTAAACAACACCTAACTTTTATTTTCCCATTCTTTATTATCTTGCAAACCTTTCCTACAAAGTATTTGTAGTTTCATACTTGTTCTAGGTAAAGCAAACATCAAGTGTGCATAGAGTTGTATCGATGGTCGATAGAACTTGAGGGTATATTTGTTCTACCTTTGGATCCTCATTGGGTTCGACACTCTTATTTATCGAAGAAGGCTACAAACGATCCCCTATACTTGTGGGTTATCAAGACCTTTTTTTGCCACCGTTGTCGGGGAGCAATAACGTGGGGTAAATATTCTCGTGTGTGCTTGTTTGCTTTATCACTAAGTAATATTTATTTTGTGCTCTTGTTTTCTATCTTTAGTTATGGGTAGGAAACACAAAATACCAAAAAAGTTAGTTGTCTACTAAACCAATGGTTGAAGAACCACCCAAAATATATCATACTACTGAAGCTTTCTACTTGGATCATCTTTGATCGATTTGTGCTCGTGCAGAAAACCCAACTAGCTTAGTTGAGGGAAAATCATTAGATGAGCATGCTTGTTTTGTGCGACATCGTTTATCTGAAAAAGGGAAACTTTTACAACATCAAATTAATACTATGCAATGCTATGCTTGGAATTTATGTGAATTATATGATGTTACTTGTTGTTCTAAAGACCCTAAGAAATACCTTTCCTACCAATGTGAGTTTATTGATAATGGAACCGTATCTTGTTATGCCAAAGGTGTTTATAATTACTTTGATATCGAACAAATTGAAGAATTTGTTGCTTTTAAGGGTGCTTATGAAATTGCTTCTTTGATTGAAAAGTATGATGCTATTCATTACAAATCTCAAAATTTTGCTATACTTAAATACTGTTATGATAATTATGCTTCTAATGCCTATATTAAACCATATATTGAGGACTCCTCCACTGTCCAAGAAGAGACTAATATTTTGCAGGAGTCTATGGAAGAAGAAATTGACGAAACTGTGAGTTCATTGGATGAAAAAGATGATGAGGAGAGTGAAGAACAACAGGAGGAAGAGCGGATTAGCTACCCATGCCCACCTTGTAATGAGAGTAACTCTTCAACTCATACATTGTTTATTGTCCCTTTGTTCTTACCGAAGGATGAATGCTATGATAATTGCTATGATCATGTTGTTTTGTTTGGAATATCCCTTTTTGATGATGCTTGCTATGCTTATGGCCAAGATGCCAATATGAATTATGCTCATGGAGATGAACTTGCTATTGTTCCTTGTGTTAAGAATGAAATTATTGCTATTGCACCCACACATGATAGTCCTATTATCTTTTTGAATTCTCCAAACTACACTATATCGGAGAAGTTTGCACTTGTTAAGGATTATATTGATGGGTTGCTTTCTACCGTTGCACATGATGATTTTGATGAATCTAATATGCATGTGCTTAATGCTCCTACTTGCAATTTTTATGATAGAGGAATTACATCTCCACCTCTTTATATTTCCAACATGATAAAATTGCAAGAAACTGCTTATGCTATGTATTGGCCTTTACTTGATGTGCATGAATTGTTCTTGTACGCCATGTTGATGCATAGGAAGAGAGTTAGACTTCGTCATTGCTTGATATATGTTGCTTTGTGCTCACTACTAAATGCCAAATCATTGTTAATTAAAATTGTCTTTGATATACCTTGGGATCCGGGTGGATCCATTACTTGAGGACTTTATGCCTAGCTTAATGGCTTTAAAGAAAGCGCTGGCAGGGAGACAACCGAGAAGTTTTAGAGATTCATGTATTTCTGTTGATTGATTTTATAAAGTTTAAAAACAGAAAATATAGAGGGTAACACAAAACTTCTCAAAAAGGAAAGTGAAAGTGAGAGAGACAAGCATTGTTGAAGTGGGGGAGCTCCTTGAACTTTGTTCATGCTCACGGAAACTTTGTGAATCTTAATTACAGAAACTTTTCAACAAAAATAATTATCCCCTTGTACAATTCCATTCTATTATAAAAATAATGTGCCAAGATTTGCCTTTAGGATGTTTAAATTGCTTGTTGGTTTGTGCGGTGCAAAACAGAAACTTTGGCTGTAGTGCGTGATTTTACATTTTTTACTGGAATGTCAAATGGTTCTGAAACCTTTTGCACTGTCTTTCTATACAAAATTTTTATTTTTGCTATTTTTTCAGAATTTTTAGAATTAACCTTGGGGATGCTAATATGTCTCCATCGTATCTATAATTTTTGATTGTTTCATGCCAATATTATTCAACTTTTACATACTTTTGGGAACTTTTTATATGATTTATTTGGACTAACTTACTTATCTAGTGCCCAGTGCCAGTTCCTGTTTGTTGCCTATTTTTGTATCGCATAAAATCCATATCAAACGAAGTCCAAACGTGATGCAACTCCACGGATAATTATTTTGAAATATTTGTGATTTTTGGGAGTTGGAATCACCGCAAATGGAGGCCCACACGGACCACGATACACCAGGGCGCGCCCCAGGCCCCTGGCGCATGGTGGTGGGTAGTGCTCACCTTGTATGTCGGTTGGAGCTATACTTCAGGTGCAGTGAAGCTTATATCAGGAAAAAATCGTGTAAAAAGATCAGCGCAATCGGAGTTACGGATCTCCTGGAATATAAGAAACAGTTTTCGGCGAGATCTGTAGAACGCGAAATAGAAGAGAACAGAGAGGGAGATCCAATCTCGGAGGGGCTCCTGCCCCTCCGCCGCCATGGAGGCCATGGACCAGAGGGGGGACCCTCCTTCCATCTAGGGGAGGCCAAGGAAGAAGAAGAAGGAGGGGGCTCTCCCCCCTCTCTCCCAGAGGCGCCGGAACACCGCCGGGGCAATCATCGTGTGATGGAGATATACTCCAACAACTCCGTCATCTTCATCAACACCTCCATCACCTTCCCCCATCTATATTTAGTGGTCCACTCTCTCGCAACCTGCCGTACCCTCTACTTGAACATGGTGCTTTATGCTTCATATTATTATCCAATGATGTGTTGCCATCCTATGATGCTTGAGTAGATTTTTGTTGTCCTGTGGGCTAATAGTGATCTTGGTGGTATGATTGTATATTTTATTTTGGTGCTGTCCTAAGGTGCCCTCCATTCTCGTGCAAACGCGAGGGCCCCCCACTAGGGTGTTGCAATATGTTCATGGTTCTCTTATGGCGGGTTGCGAGAGTGATAGAAGTTTAAACCCGAGTAAGTGGGGTATGACGTATGGGAGTAAAGAGGACTTGATACTTAATGCTATGGTTGGGTTTCAGGACCTTAATGATCTTTGGTATTTGCGGATGCTTGCTAGAGTTCCAATCATAAGTGCATATGATCCAAGTAGAGAAAGTATGTTAGCTCATGCTCTCCCTCATATAAAATTACAAGAATGATTACCGGTACTTGTTATCGATTGCCTAGGGACAATTTCGCAAATCCTACCACCACTTTTCCACACTCGCTTTATTTACTTTTTGCACTTTTATTTAAAGAACACCTAACTTTTATTTCCTCGTTCTTTATTATCTTGCAAACCTTTCCTACAAAGTACTTCTAGTTTCATACTTGTTCTAGGTAAAGCAAATGTAAAGTGTGCGTAGAGTTGTATTGCTGGTCGATAGAACTTCAAGGAATATTTGTTCTGCCTTTAGCTCCTCGTTGGGTTCGACACTCTTATTTATCGAAGAAGGCTACAAATGATCCCCTATACTTGTGGATTATCAATGGTTCTTGCTGGACGCCTGAGCAGTACCCAAAACCAACTGGGTCGTTGCTAAGGATTCTTCAGTGGACCCATCCACTTTATATGGCTTCACTTGTGCTAACCCCGTTGTCATTGATGAATCCTTTGACGCCAATTATAAACTGTTTAGGAATCACAATGGTGAACTGTTTACCAAGTATATTGGTACTAACTGCAGGAATGGGCCACCCTTGAAGAAGATCTGGGTGCCCAAAAGCTGTCTTGAGAAGCTTCCAGTGAATGTCGTCATGACGCCGCCTAGGAAGAAGACAAATCCCGGACCAAAGGCATCATATGCACCAAAGTGCATGAATGGTCTTACCATGTATTTTGTCCCAGGGTTTCTTGATGAGCATCCTATCATGCCCAACCAGAATCTCAACTTTGATAATATGCTTGTTCGCTACATGTTTCTGCTTCGCAATACCCTTGGTGAAGCCTATCCCGCTAACTGCACTGTAGGGTACGACTCTGAAAGCCACTGAATGGATCATGGACAATGGCTGCACCAACCACATGACTGGCGATCGAAGTCTTCTCATGGATTCAACCCTACATCCATCTACTAAAAGCAAGGTATTGGGTCTTGGTAGAGTTACTATCTCAAAGGATCAGCACACGGATAAAGTGATGCTTGTTGAATACCTTGGATACAACTTAATGTCTGTGCCAATGCTCTGCGATCTGAATATGATTGTGATATTTGGAAAATATTGTTGTCTTGTGCTAGTGGAATCTGATGATCTTTTGTCTTTGAAGGCTATCAAAGAGGTCATCTGTATATGGTAGATTTCTCAGCAGGACCGCAGCTTCCCGTATGTATTCTAGCAAAAGCTTCAGAGTGCTAGATCTAGCATCATCGGCTAGGACATGCGGGCATGAGGAACTTACACACTCTCGCGAAGAAGACGCACATCATTGGCATCGAGGGCGTCAAGTTCAAGAAGGATGATCTATGTGGTGCTTGTGAAGCTGGGAAGATGACTAGATCCAAGCATCCCTCGAAGACAATCAGTAGTACCTCACGTCCCTTCGAGTTGCTTCACATGGACTTATTTGGCCCTACTCACTACAGTACACTTACTACCACTGCACATCTCTATGGCTTCGTTATTTTTGATGATTATTCGAGATACACCTGGTTACACATAATTCTCTATAAGAATGAGGTGCAGGATGTCTTCAGACGCTTCGCAAATCGAGCCATGATGAATTATGGCATCAAGATCAAGCACATCCGAAGTGACAATGACACTGAGTTCAAGAATGCCGGCCTCAACATTTATCTTGATACGTTGGGCATCACGCATGAGTTCTCTGCTCCATACACACCTCAGCAGATTGGCATCGTGGAGCGCAAGAACAGAATGCTCATTGAGATGGCACACACGATGCTCGATGAATACAAGACTGCAAGAAAATTTTCGCCCGAAGCCATTGACACTGCATGCCACATCATCAACAGAGTTTATCTTCACAAGTTCTTCAAGAAGACATCTTATGAACTTCTGACTAGTAAGAAGCCAAACGTTAGTTTCTTCAAAGTCTTTGGTGCTAGGTGCTGGATCAAGGATCCACATCACACTTCTAAATTCGCACCGAAAGCACATGAAGGTTTTATGCTTGGTTACAGAAAGGATTCGCACACCTACGGAGTCGTCAACCTCTTTCACTATAAAGTGGTTGAAACTGTAGATGTGCGGTTCGATGAGACTAACGGCTCGCAAAGAGAGCACTTGCCAAATGTGCTAGATGAAGCTACACCAAGTGAAGCTATCAGGCTAATGGGCACTGGAGAAATCATACCCCCGAGGAACAAGCTGAAGATGAGATCATCATTTCTACACCTAATCAACACAAAGACAATGCTCAGTCTGAAGCTAATCCTGAAGATGAAGACAATAGTCAGCATGAACAAAATCTTTGTCCAGTTCATCCTCTAGTTGCATATGAAGTCCAAACTGAGAATATTATTGATAGCATCAATGCATCATGTCCTCTTACTCGATCAAGAGCTATGCAACTAGCAAACTTCTGCGGTCACTTTGCCTTTGTCTCTATATCTGAACCAAAGAAAGTCAAAGAAACCTTCATGGAAACTGAATGGATTCAGGCTATGTAAGAAGAGCTTCAACAGTTTGAGCTGAATAATGTCTGGGAGATTGTCAAACGTCCTGATCCTCGCAAGCACAATATCATTGGCATCAAATGGATCTATCGCAACACGCAAGATGAACTTCGACATGTTGTCAGAAACAAAGCTCACCTTGTTGATCAAGGTTACACACAAGTGGAAGGAATTGATTTCGATGAAACCTTTGCTCCCATGGCTAGGCTTGAAGCTGTTCGCATACTGCTAGCCTATGCCAACCACCTCAACATTCTTCTGTACCAAATGGATGTGAAGAGTTCCTTCCTCAATGGCAAAATCAAAGAAGAAGTGTATGTTGCTCAACCGCCGGGCTTTGAAGATCCAAAGCATCCTGATATGGTATACAAGCTCAACAAGGCACTGTATGGCCTCAAACAAGCACCTCACGTTTGGCATGACACACTCAAAGAATTCCTAAAGAGCAAAGGCTTCAAACCTGGTCCTCTAGATCCCACTCTCTTCACGAAGACATATGATGGTGAACTGTTTGTGTGCCAAATATATGTGGTTGACATTATCTTCGACTGCACTGATAAGAGATACAATGATAAGTTTGGATACATGATGCAAGAGCAATACCAGATGTCCATGATGGGAGAGCTGAAGTTCTTCCTTTGTCTTCAAATCCGTCAACAGCGAAATGGCATCTTCATATCACAAGAAAAATACCTCAAAGATTGCCTGAAGAAGTTTGGAATGCAAACTGCAAAGGGTACACGACGCAAATGCCAACCAAAAGCCATTTAGGCCCTGACGACAATGGTAAAGAGTTCGATCAAAAGGTATACCGCTCCATGATTGGTTCTTCACTATACTTATGTGCATCTAGGCCTGATATTATGCTTAGCGTTTGCATGTTGGCCCGATTCCAAGCGGCACCAAAGGAATCGCATCACCTAACAGTGGAACAAATTCTTCTATATTTGGCTCACACCCCAATGCTAGGATTACGGTATCCAAAGGGCTCAGGGTTTGATATAGTTGGCTACTCAAATGCTGATTATGCTGGTGACAAAATTGATCGTAAGTCTACATCAGGCACATGTCACTTTCTTTGACGATCTCTTGTCTTTTAGTCTTCAAAGAAGCAGAACTTTGTATCTCTCTCCACTGCTGAATCTAAATACATTGCTACTGAATCTTGATGTTCTCAGCTTCTCTAGATGAAGCAAACTCTCAAGGACTATGGCATTAACATGAAGAATGTGCCTCTCTTATGCGACAATGAAAGAGCCATCAAGATTGCCAAGAATCTAGTTTAGCACTCGAAGAAAAAGCACATTGAGATTCGTCATCACTTTCTCACAGATCATGTCATCAAGGAAGATGTTGATATCATTTATGTCAACACTGAAGAGCAATTGGCAGATATCTTCACAAAGCCCTTGGATGAGAAAAGGTTTTGCAAGCTGCGATATGAGCTAAATATCTTAGAATCCTTGAATGTCCAGTGAATGGACACACATCCTGACGCTTATGCATGTTGACGACTTAGATGTGCAGCACACAAAGTAACGTATTTCTTCAATCAATGAAGGTTTACCCTCTAAGTGTGAATACATTAATGTGGAATTTGACTTTGGAGCGCCATGATAATTGTGCGTCGTGTCTGGGTCTAATATTTCCGATACGGTGGGTAACGCCACCACCACACTTTCTAGAAGATTTTCTTTTGGCGTCATGATTGCATTATCTTCATATTTGGATTGTCTTCAACATTGATTTGTCTTTAGGATCTATATTGTCGCAATGTTGATTTATCTTCAATGCTATATATATATATATATATACATATATATATATATATATATATATATATATATATATATATATCTGTGTGTGTGTCTGTGTGTGTGTTCTGTCCTTTACAACATTCACTTATAGCTATGTCTTCAAGTTGCTATTCTTCTGACCTAAGTGAATGTGATCGGACCCTAACCCCATCTGTGTTACTCCCTCAAATTCTCTCTATCTAGTCATATGCATTCTGTTGACACATGTCAAATGTCTTCACTTTGTCCTTGTTAGCTGAAGATATAGAGACACACATTTAAAACTGTTTTTAATGACTTATCTTTTTTCCTGAAAACCGGAGAAGCCTGAACGACCACCCGACAATCCAGGTGCGTGTGGGAACATGAATCAACTCTTGATAAGTTGCATGCATGCCACATGTCCACCAGATGTGAACCGCCAGGGGTACCTGTGTAATTGCACTGTGCCGTCCTCCTCATAAATACACACCCGCATGATCATTGTCTCCTCTTCCACCTCGCCATCTCGCTCAAACCCTAGCGCCACCGCTAGCTCGAGTCGACGCCAGAGACGAAGCGCTTAGCTGTCCCGACCTCTTCGATGCCATCCTCACGCCGGTCACGGACCTCGTCTTCTCCGCCGCCGTTGTAGGAGTCTTCCGTTGCCAAGTTAGGGCACGGGAGATTGGATTGCTCGGCATCTGTTCTGTGCCGTCCAGCAGTTCTTCAAGTGGTAAATAAAACTCGCTTTTTACCGCTTTTTCGATCTGTCAAATCCGTCCACTTCACCCAAAAGTGGTTTCTGCACTTCCAAATCTGGATCTTTCTGTTTCTGAATCTCATATCTTACAAAGTATACTCACCTATGCTTCACAACTAGTTAGATTCCTCACTTGTACTTATTCTTGGATTCGTATAAATATGGAACCAACTCACTTCAAATAAGTGAATGTCTTTGCACTATGAGGTCAATGTCTTCAAACTAATTTATCTTCAAAATCTTCTGAGAATGCATATGACCTCTTCCCCTTCCCTCGCATCTCTAATCCCTTGGTTCTCGTAGTCTGCATTCATTTGGAGAATTCTTACAACATCATATTGAATCTCCTGAAGCTAGTTCTTGTTTGACAAGTCATCGGAGGCATTTCACTGTTTTGAAGCCTCTCTGTCTGAATATTATGGCTACTGAAAATTCAGCAAGGAAAGGTGGCAGGCAACACCGTGGCAATACTGCTCTGGACCTGCCCCCAGATCTGTATGAACTTTACAAGTCTGATCCTGAGAAAAACTACAATCACCACAAGACCAGAATCCAATGGATCCGAAGATATTGGGCTAAGCAGTGGTTCAAGTATAACTTCGTCACACCTGAGTATGCAGAAAAGAATGCTATTAAGCGCCCGTCGGGCGATATTCTTTACAAGAATTCTCCACCGAAGACGAAGCCTGAAGCTATTGCTCAAGGCTTCCATCCATGCATGGTTCGAGGACCTCAGCCAAAAAATGCCGACCCATCATCTATTCGATGGTGTTGTGATGATCATCTCTTCAAGCGCAACTTCCAGTTTGCAAAGGAGTCTGCCGCCAAGAATAAGAAGGCATTAAGACTCAACTTCAATCCTGGTTCGTCTGCTCCAAGGACTAATGGCACATGTGACGCCAATCCCAAAGTCATCGGCCCCTTCAGTGGCAGCGATGCATGGGCTCCTCTCCCATATTCCTACTCATAGGGCCACAGAAGAACAATCTGCTCAAGCTCTGAGGATGCTCCTGCACCAGAGAAGCAGAAGAAGAAGTTAAAAGCTTCGAAGCCCTCTGCAGCTCCAAAAGCTTCGACTGTGAAGCCATTGAAAACTGCACCTCCTGAACCAAGTGTGTAGACTAAAGATTTATCTCGTGTCTCCAAGAGGACCAAGAAGCCCAAGAAGATTTCTGGGCATGATCTTACTCCTGCTGCCATTCTGCGCAATGAGGACAACACCATCGATCTATTTAGTGATGAAGATCTTGGAGATGATGCTCTGGAAATGTTTATCAAGAGAAAGCAAGAGGTCGAGATCTTCCAGGACCTGCCTCTGTTCGATGCTGACATTCTCAACAACTTCATTGATGAATGGTTCGAGAATCAAAGCATCAACATTGATGATTTGCAGCTGCCAGTGGACATCAGCGTCACCTTTCTAGGATCCATTGCCATTGAACTTGCCATTGCTCAGATAATTGTTGAGCTGAAGAACAAGATCGATTATGAGAAGGCACAGTTCAAGAAGCACGTGGCCAGGCTCAGTGTTCATGATGTGCAAAACTTCAAGAAGATGATGCATGACCTCAAGGACCAGTTCAACAAGAAGCGTGAACAAGCCAAAGGCTCACGCGAGCGCATGAAGTACTATGCGCATAAGTGTGTGCATGCGCACAATGAGGCTGAGAAGAGAAAGGCACTTGGGCGTCCTGGCATCGACCCCAAGCTTGCTACAAAGAAGAACAAGAAGTCTGTTGAAGCCAAACTCGACGCTCCAAGGCAGGAATGACCGAGCATAGTCTTCCCTGCCAACATGACTGGCTCAAAGCCAAAGGTCGCCTCAGCAACTTCTTAGCAAAAGAAAGCTCGGCAAGCTGAGGCGGAAGCCTGAAAGAGGAATCTCCATGATGCCCCTGATGCTGCTCCCTCCAAGAACAAGATGAAGACTAAAGCTTCAAAGTCTTCCCGCAAAGAGCGTGTTTCTGCCCAAGAACCGCTGAATGGCGAACCAATCTCTGTTGCTCTACCTTCCTCAACCAACCGTGAACGATGTTTAGTGATCCATTAGCCTGCTTCCACAGAGGCTCCTGAAGATGAAGAAATTCCAGTTGTTGATCCCATCACAGCTGAAGACATTGGTCATGAGGACCATGTTGAAGATGATGAAGTCCTTCCTCAGATTGAAGCCAATCCCGTGGTATCATTGCCTGCTCCAACGAGCAGTGAGTTGATCAATATTGGTCATCCTTTGATGCCCCGTCCATGATGCCAAACACTCAAGATATGCCCTTGGATGATGAAGCTATTCTGCACACTCCAACAACTCAAGTCACCACTCTGGTGCTTGAGACTAATCAAGAAAGTCCTGAAGACATGGATTTCACAATACCTTCACCACAGGCGTCGCCTTCCTTCAAAAGGCTTCGCAAAAGTCCTAGGCCTCAGGCCTCCATGATAAGCATTCCAGAAGAGGATGTGCAACCAACTAACTCAGTTGCATGTCAAGTGTTCCCTGACGCCATCCCTTCTGAGACCGCTCCTAAGTCTGAAGCAAAGGCTGCTGAAGACATTCTGACTACATCAGCCATTGAAGACAAAGCAGATGATCAAGAAGTCATTCCCCCTGCCAGTGAAACTGTTGTGCCAGAAGAAGAAGTGATTGTGCCCGACCCTCTAGTGATTGAAGCCATGGAGGTTGAAACCAATGTGGCTGCCACCACCAACACCACTGAAGCTAATGCCACAGTCATGGTTGAAGACAATGTGGAGCCTGAAGTCAATGTTGCAACTGAAGATATTGTGCATCCAATCACATCCAATGTAACTGTTCGTCCACCAGTGCCACACACTATGGAATGAGCTTACAATCGTGGTGAGTTGGTGATTGTCAGATGGCCCATTATGGTCCCACCCATTGCTCCAGGTTCTTAGTACGATTATCATGTGGAGCAAAGGCCTCAAACTCAGAAGCCAAAGCCAAGACTGCCAAGGCTTCCAAGTGCTGCAACAACCCAAGGCTCGTTTAGTGTGCTCAGCTTCGGAGAGCACAACACATTCTTTGACAGTGCCAAGAACCCATACAGGAAGCCTAAGATCTCCTCTGATAGGTTTTGGAGCCATCAGCAATGAAGCTATTACCCTTACATCATATACAACCAAGACCAGATTTTTCCTCATAAGCATCTGGATTGTGATGCTATTGCTCGGCTGCCTTGCCTTGAAGAGGCCCTTGACTACTTTAGAGACGTTGGGATGCTGCCATTTGTGACTGATAAAGAGCACTGGAGCGAAGAGCTTCTGCTGCAGTTCTATGCCACATTGCACATTCGAGGCTATAACAGGGATCCAAAGACTTGGATCCTTGAGTGGATGACATGTGACGTCCATCATGAAACCAAAGCTCAGGACATCATTGAGCTTACTTCCGTGCACACTCCTGGTGAGTTGTATGAACCAGGTTGTCTGCTTCATCAAAATGAACTTCAAAGCATCTTTCAGAAGCCAGAGCCCAACATGATCCAGATGCTGAGCATGATGAAGCCCTTGCCCCATGATGCCGAATACCCCAAAGAGTTCTTTGTCCATGACCTTGAGTACTTGCCTCACACATTATATCATATTCTAAGGCATACTCTGTGGCCAATCAAAGGAAACTCTTCTGAAGCCAAACTCGATGGCGCCATGAAAACATTGGTCTTCTATATCAGCAATGGCATCAGATTCAATACCCAAGATTTCTTCATTCGACAACTTGCTGCTTCTGGCATTGATCTGTTTGGACTAAAATTTTATGCCCCCTGGGTCATGCGCTTGATCAAGCTTCATTCCACTGTCAACTATCAACCTTCAACATGCAATCACATCATATTCTTGCCTGAAGTTGACATGTCTTATGAAGCCATCTACACTAATCCAACAAAGAAGCAACTCCACTTGCAAAATGTTGAATATCAAAGCTTCACTCAACCTATTGAAGGCATTCATGTACCAAATTCTGCTACTCCTGCTTATTCTCTGGCTGGCAACTTGCGTTTGCCGCATCGTCCCAATATTGAAGCCACTGCTAGTAGAATTTCTCAAAGGCCTCAGAAGCGTCGATGTCTCCTCAACGACCATGAGCTTCTGGTATCTCTACATCAAAAGCAGGATAGGCATCATGATTGGATGAAGCGCCAAATGCAAAGTCTTCTCGTTCATGTAAATAGCATTCGCAACTTGGCCACAAAGTATTCCTTCCTCACACATGAAGCGTGTCAGCGGTCCTGGAAGAGCTTCACACTTCTTTGCTCTGAAGATGATCTTCGCGAAGATGGTTTCAAAGAGAAATTCAACTTTGAATTCAGGCCACCGCAGTCTACAAGTTGGCCTTCAACATATTCCATTGAAGATTCTGTGTATTCATCTTCAGCTACAACTGTTGTTGCAAGAGTCATCGATGAAGACGACGACGCCACTTCACCAGCATTGGTTTCACTGCATCAGGATTCTACACCAGGCCCGTCTGCACCGGCCAACTTCAACATCGACCCTGCCGCTCCAATATTTTCTTCACCTGGGAACGAGTAGATACTCTATGTCTTCAAACCTTTTTGGTCCTTACTGACAAAAGCGGGAGAAGCATATGAGGTTGGTAGTCTTCAAGCATGTCCATATGGGGGTGGTTGCCTTATTTTTGCTAAGTGCTTACAACTCTCGTTTTGAAACTATTTGGCTCTTGAGTTGTAAACTTGATGGTTGTCTGCTACTTTTCCTGCTACTTTGTGATGCGATGATAAATTCTGCATGAAGTCATTCTGCAGATGTCCACTTCTCATTATGCATATGATTATCTTCATTACTTTCATATATGCATGATGAATTGTCTTCATGATTGAATAAGGTCTCCACAAAGCAAAAACTACCGTGTGCATTTGCATTCAAAGGCAAACAACTTACATGCACATCTTCGGGGGGGGGGGAGCCTCTTTTAACCCATGAAGACAATGCCTATGTACCTGAACTTTCACATACTTTTAACCCCGTTGAAAACTTCAACCAGTTTGTCATCAATCACCAAAAGGGGGATATTGTAAGTGCATCTAGTGCCACCCCTAGTTAGTTTTGGATTATTAATGACAAACATGGTTGAGGGACTAACGTGTTTGTGAGAATTGCAGGATAACATAGGTAGTAGTCCCTCATTGATTCGGTTTACCTACCAAACATGACCCCTAAAAATGTGTGAAGACAATGGTGGTTCATGAAGACATTCACGATGAAGATAATGACATGTGAAGACATTCACTTGAAGATTATGGAGTGTGAAGACATAGTTGTTTCATAGTTTCCTTTTCTTCTTCATTAAGTCATAGGAACCACCGTACTATTTGTTGGGGACCGTGGTAATTTCAAAAATTTCCTACGCACACGCAAGATCATGTTGATGCATAGCAACGAGAGGGTAGAGTGTTGTCCATGTACCCTCGTAGACCGAAAGCGGAAGCATTATGACAACACGGTTGATGTAGTCGTATGTCTTCACGATCGACCGATCCTAGTACCAAACGTACGACACCTCCACGATCTGCACACGTTCAGTTCAGTGACGTCCCACGAACTCCGATCCAGCAAAGTGTCGAGGGAGAGTTTCGTCAGCATGACGGCATGATAATGGTGATGATGAAGCTACCGACGTAGTGCTTCGCCTAAGAATCGCAACAATATGATCGAGGTGGATTATTGTGGAGGAGGGCACCGCACACGGCTAAGAGATCAATGATCAACCTGTGTGTTCTAGGGTGCCCCCTTGCCCCTATATATAAAGGAGGGAGGGAGGAGGAGGCCGGCCCTCATAGGGTGCGCCCAAAGTGTGGAGTCCTACTAGGACTCCCTAGTCCTAGTAGGATTCCACCTCCCACATGGAGTAGGAAAAGGGGAGAGGAGAAGGAGAAGGAAGGAAGGGGGCGCCCCCCTCCCTAGTCCAATTCGGACTAGTCCATGGGGAGGGGTGCGGCCACCCTTGATGCCTTTTCTCGCCTTTCCTGTATGGCCCATTAAGGCCCAATACGAATTCCCGTAACTCTCCGGTACTCCGAAAAACACCCGAATCACTCGGAACCTTTCCGATGTCCGAATATCTTGTTTAAGTATTGAGTTGTAATCTTGAGTTGTAAGTAAATAAAAGTGTGATGATCTTCATTATTAGAGCATTGTCCCAGTGAGGAAAGGATGATGGCACTACAAAAAAAAGACACATTCGTGACATTTTGGGTCGAATGAATTTTTTTCTGTCATACATATGACACTTCTATGACGATAATTGTGACAAAACCCGGTATCATCATAGATGTGGTGGGCTCCTACTTCTATGACAAAAAATCATGACAGAAAATGGGCTTTTCGTCCTGGGCGGGCCGGAGACGCGGCTGCATGACATTCTTTGGGCCGTCCATGACGGAAAAAACCATGGTAGAAGCAAGGGGGAGGAGTGATGCGCGTTTCTCTCGTACGTACGCGCGTGTGTGCGAGGCATTGGCTCTAACTGAAGCTGAGAGAGGCGTTGGGCTCTAACTGAACCCGAGCGATTGCACTGCAGGCTACGTGTTACTGAACCCGAGCGATCGATCAATGGTTGTTAACTGAACCCGATGGAGCGGTTCCTTCGCTACTGCTGCTAACTGAAGTCGATCGATGTTGCCTCTGGGATCAACAGTGAGTGTTGCAGGGGGGTTTGGATGAACAGTGAGCGGTGGCGTTGCCTCTGGATGAACAGGAACCCGTGGTGTGGAGGGCTGGATGAACAGTAGACAGTGGAGGGGTGGCCGTGGAGGGGTGGTTGAATAGGACCCCGTGGTGTGGAGGGCTGGATGAACAGTAGACGGTGGAGGGGTGCCCGTTGAGGGCTGGTTGAACAGTAGCCGATGGAGTAGCACACGATGGAGGCTGGATGAACAGGAGCCCGTGGCGGCTGGGGGAGGTCGACGGTAGCCTGTGGAGGCTGGAGGAGGTCGACGGTGGAGATGAACAGTATCCCGTGGAGTCCCATTTTGCAGTACGCCACACCCCTCCCGATGAACAGGACCCCCGTTTCGATCGTAGGAGGTCCGTTTCGTCCGTTTTGCGGTACGCCACACCCCTCCCGATCAACAGGACCCCCGTTTCGACCGTAGGAGGTCCGTTTTGTCCGTTTTGCAGTACGCCACACCCCTCCCGATCAACAGGACCCCCGTTTCGACCGTAGGAGGTCCATTTCCTCCGTTTTGCGGTACACCACACCCCTCCGGATCAATAGGACCCCCGTTTCGATCGTAGGAGGTCCATTTCCTCCATTTTGCGGTATGCCAGGCCCCTCCCGATCAACATGACCCCGTTTCGAACATGGCCGGTCGAACACAAGGCCGTTTCCTCCGTTGTGCGGTACGCCAGGCCTCGTTTCCATCGCTTGTTCCGTCCAAGCCCTCCCGATGAACACGACCACGCATTTCGTTCCAACCCAGCCGGTTGGCTCCCACACGTTCCGTTGCCTCCCGATGAACACGACGCATTCCGTTGCCTCCCCATGAACACGACGACAATGTTGTTTCTACGTTCCGACCCAGCCATGTACATATGCGCGAGTAGGCGTTCGAGACCCTGCCTGTATGTACGTACGTGGCCGTATTTTCTTTCTTGCACCCTCGCCGTTGTACATACGTGTACATGCTACGTGCGCGCCTCTACTACGACACGTGCACGCCTCTACTATGACACGTGCGTGCCTCTACATTGACTAGTATGTACGTACACGTTCGTGACAAGAATGACAACGGTACGTACGCTTCGACCAGGTGGGTCCCGACTGTCAGGCACTTCCTTGCCTGCGAAGATGTAGCTGGTGGGTCCCAGTAGTCAGGGGGGCGAATCGTTTTGGGTTTTTTTGCCCGGACGCACTTCCTTGCGTGCGAAGATGTAGCTGGTGGGTCCCAGCAGTCAGGGGGCGAATCGTTTTTTTTTCGGACGCACTTCCTTGCGTGCGAAGATGTAGCTGGTGGGTCCCAGCAGACAGGGGAAAACATTTTTTTCACAAAATACGGTGGCCCATCTGGTGGGTCCCCGCTGTCAGGTGGAGGAATAATTATTTTGCGCGTAATAAGGAGGCACTTCCTTGTTGCGGCCATGGACCCAGCTGTCAGCCTCTCCACGTACAGTCCACGTCCGATGGAAGCCATTCCTTGACCATGTTGACCACGCCGCGCCGAGAGCACCAGTGCGGTGGATGACGGCGAGGCCTAGGAAGGGGACGACGCGGAGCCTGGGAAGACGCGGCAGTGGATGCCCACGCGTAGAGGAGTATGAGGGTTCACTCGTTCGGCTGCGGTGTGAGGCTGCCCTCGCCGCAGAATAACAGGGGGTGTGGGTGCGTAGAGGGATGGCCTGGCAGCGGTGGGAGTAGTAGGGGGCGGTGAGGCCTCCACGGCATCACAGCCGGCCACGGGGGGCAGGAGCAGGCGACACGACCGACGTTGCTTTGGGCGGCTAGATCAAGAAGACCAGAGGTTGAAGAAGCACTACGGCCGTTGGATGGACATCATACAGTCACTGGAGCTAGAATCGTTCATATATTGACTAAAGTTGCCAAAGGCCTCCGTCCCAGTCAACTTAGTAGGCCCACAAATAAGCCTCCCACCAAGGTTGGTCCCAGCTAGCAAGGGGGTATTCATTTTTTTGTGCGTAATAAGGAGGCACTTCCGGTGGGTCCGAGCATATAGCGGGGGGAACATTTTTTTCGCGAAATCCGGTGGCCCGACCTGTTGGTCCCAGCAGTCAGGGGGAAACGTTTTTTGCGAAATACTGGTGGCCTGTCCAGTGGGTCCCAGATGTCAGGTGGAGGAATAATTATTTTCCGCGTAATAAGGAGGCACTTCCTTGCGACTGTCGTGGACCCAGCTGTCAGCCTCTCCACATACAGTACTCTTCCGATGGAAGTCGGTCGTTGACCACATTGACCATGCCGCGCCGAGAACACCACGGCGGTGGACGACGGTGAGGCCTAGGAAGGGGAAGCTCGCGTGGAGAGAAGTACGAGGGTTCACCTGTTCGGCTGCGGTGTGAGGCTGCCGTTGCCGCAGAATAACAGGGGGTGTGGGTGCGTAGAGGGATGCCCTGGCCAGCGGTGGGAGTAGTAGGGGCGCTGAGGTCTGCGCGGCAGCACAGCCGGCCACGGGAGGCAGGAGCAGGCGGTCCCGCCGACGCTGCTTTAGCGGCCGGAGCAAGAAGATCAGAGATTGAAGAAACACGACGGCCGTCGGATTGACATCCAACGGTTACGTCTGCTAGAATCGTTTGTTGACGTAGTATATAATAACTAAAAAAATCTTGCATACGCGTCAACTAAACAGGCCCACAAGTCAGACCACTCCCTCTTTTTTTAATAATTTATATATAGCTCATGGCAACTTATGCAATTTATTGCAGTCGTTTTTTTGGTTGGCCAGGGCCAATTTCGCATATTTCTGTGGGTTCCAAACTATTTTTAATACCGAAATGTCGAGCCAGATTTAAAGTACTTTGAATATATATTTGAATTAGGTTAATGCCCAGTGAAATAGGAATCTGAAAATGTGAAAAAAATCAGAAATTATAAAGTAATTGCCAATTTGTCATCTGTTTTTATATTTACAACCCATTTCATTACTTTCAAGGCGTAGAAAAATAAGTAGGCCCGGATTGGGTATTCTTCAGAAATAATAAACTGGGCTCATTTGCACAAAGAAAAAATAGCTGGGCTGGTCACATGGTGAACATAAAATATAAGCCTGGGCTAGACGGGCCACAACCCAGTTCAAACCCTGCTCCGTCTCAACAATACCAAACAAAAAAAAATACTGCTCGAGTAGCTACGTCCCAGGTGTCAGCCGATCTTGTGTTGTTCTCTTGTCTATTGACTATATACGCTCACAATGTCGTGGGTCCCAGATGTCAGAAAAACACTAGGAGGAAGCATTTTATTTTTCCATACGCTGACGTGGTGGGCCCCTACTGTCATCCTCCCCACGTACTTCTGCCGATTCCTGTTGTTTGTTGACCATGTTGACAACGCGAGAGGGCGGCGCCGTGGCGAGCGCACCAAAGCGCGCGGAGGTCGTCGGCGTTAATGATTTAGGAGACGGTGGGGCGGCGATGCATGCGCTGAGGCGCAGCCAGCCATGGGAGGCGGAAGCAGGCGGCCCCGTCGGCGCTGGTTTGGTTTTGGCGGCTGGAGGAAGACAGGACTAAAGAAACACGACGGATTGTAAAAGCAGCAGGAGTACTTAACAACCTTAACTGAAACCAGCAGGGGCACTTAACAACCAAAGCTGAAAGCAGTATGAGTACTTATACAGGTTCAACCGTACAAAGCACGCCTCGAACATTGCTACTTTGCCTACAGGCTACAGTTAACCAAGGAGGAGGCCGCCAAGCCCCAGGACAAGGCCCAGGCGCCACCCCGCGCATCCACAACCTTCTGAAAGCGGTTCATCTTGCAACATGGTCAATAAAGAGGATATTCGCTTTAGAGCCATGGAAAAGCATGAACATAATCTTCTGTCCTATTCTCCAAGATGGACGGGCCTTCATTAGCTGAGACCACCCACGAATAAGTATCTTTTCGCCTCCAAGGGGAATTGAGTAGGTCGACATAAACATCATGTTGTGACCAAGTGCAAGTCTGACCCGACCATGGTCAGGCATCTGTATAGGAACAATAGAACTCGGCAGTTCCTGTTTCAAGAAGATCACAGCTGTAAAACTGTGTATAAGCAATAGTTTAAGAACAACATATATAACAGAAAATAGCTCGTACCATAAGTTTCTCGACACAGTTGGACCTGTTGAATGAGTGCAGCAGTGGCACACATATCCCATGTGGCCTTCCACCATCGAAACGCCCCACAAGGACCTCAAGACGATCAATAAAGTGTAGGAACATGTGGATGTCGTCCCAGTCAACTTCAGTGCCATCAGTAACAACCGAGTTACTACAGAATAACAAACAAGCAGCCTGCTTAACTCTGAAAAAACCTACACGTGCCACCAACTATAAGAAAATATTAGTTAGAAGTATCATCTTCGTGAGAGATTTGTTGCTACTTCTAAAGTTAAATTGTGATTAGTTAGACAGAATAGGTGGATTAAGAAGTAATCGAGGCAACAAGCAAGAGCCAGATATAAAACTAACATGGATGAACAATTGGAACGACATCGGGGTGGAAGATCGCAGTGAAGATGAGACCAGGTTCTGCTATTTCTATCAACATTCGTGTGCCAACTTTCAGTCCGTAACACTTGAGAAAGTTTATCCAAGTTCGGCCATAAAAAAAGCAGTGATCTTCTTGGTTCATGAACCCAACTCGGAAGTAATATCAATGGATTGTCTTCACTGTGACCATTAAACTAGTGTATTCACTTACGGAAAGGCCGAGCATCTTGAGTACATGTGTTCTGGTAGAGCAAATAATACACAGCAGGAAAAAATAATATGAGAACACAGCATGTTAAAAAAAACCACCCTCCCAGATGGAGAAGAGGATTCTAGGAACATACTGTGCACGTTTCAAAATGATGTGGTAGGATGAGAAGGAACAAGTGTGGCGTCTCGCCGAAGGTGCAGAAATCTGTAGGATACTCGCACTTTGGGCACTGCAACTGAAACACACTAGATTCAGTACGAAGAAAAATGCATCAACGGCGGCGGCTGCCATCCTAGGATTACCTGCGACCAAGGGACTTGGATTTATCGGGGATGGATGAAGAATTCATACCTGGTTCTCCATTAGAAAACCCTATGCAATCACTGAGCGCGGGTTTTCTCTGAACAAGCAGATGAGGGAGAAGGGGATTCAGGCCCAGTGAAATATTGCCACTTCCTCCGTCCAGCTTACTGCTAAAGCTGGAAAGGGGGGGTTGTGATTTGATGACTCATTGGGCATTACTGCGGCGCTTCAACCGGGGTGTGTCTACCGTGAAGTTGTGCACTCTAATTTCTGCATATGGTACGTGGACCCCGTTGCCGGTTGCCCCACATATCAGCGAAAGGAAATAGAAAGAGAGGAGTAACTAGTTACACATAAATATATTTTTTGACAGAGAGATACTCCCTCTGTAAAGAAATATACAAATATTTTGTATCACAGGCTCACCTAGCCGAGAAATATACTCCCTCTGCAACGCACGGGCATTATGGGGGTTCAGCTTTTTTTTATGGGGGTTCAACTGAGAATATAATACTCAGATAGGCTCACGGTTCTGGACTTTGGGCCGCAGGCCGACCCTGCATGTTTGGGGGCCCATGTGTTCTACCTCAGCGCTTTTCATATTGCAAGCGATCGGTACTGCGCTGGTTTTAGATGTTGTCGCAAGGCGAATACACAAAATTGAATAAAGCACGGCAGCTGTTGGAATGAAATCGAACGACAGTTCCTAACCAGCAATCAGAGTTGCAATTCTATCAACGATATACCATGTGATAAATAATACTGCCGTACTACTTATACACACATGACACTTGTTTCACCATGCCAGATTATTACATCAAAATCTCTCGGAGGATAGATCAGTTCGGCAGTTGCGTGCTGCTACTGAAGAATTTGAAAGTTGATTTGGACCAGCTCTCCTTGCCGAGAAAGTTCGATTTTAACATCATCCCATACCGCAAGATATGATTTAGATTTGAACCTTGACCATCCTTTAGCATCAATCATCATGCGACAATCCTTTGTACTTACGGTATATTGAGCAGGTTCATTCACTCCAAGGTTGCGCATGGTAAGAGAAACTTGGCCGCGGTCGCCCAGATTGTTGAACGACTCCCTCTTTGCTCTAGGAATTCTCTGTTTGAAAACAAGAAGACATACCCAAACAGTTAGATCAACACAGTGAATCATGTGAAACAACATGGAAAGAAAAAAGAACGAAGCACTTGGGCGGCCAATGCTACCAAGAAGGTGGACATGTCGGTTTTTGTAAGGACTTTGGTATATGAAGTGCAAACTGCAGCCCAGTCTGTTGCCGGTGCAACTGCACAGGCTGGACCAAATGCAAGTGCAAGTGTTGGTGCAGGTGCCGAAGCCGCTGCTGCTGCCGGAGATGGTGCTCCTTGTAGAGCTGGTGCCGGTGTCGATGCCCGATCCTCCGGTAGATCAAACTGATCTGCTGACGCGGTCGGTGCCCAATCCTCAGCTGGATCAGACTGAGCTACTGCCGTTGTCGGTGCTAGAGCAACTGCCGGTGCTCGATCTGTGCGAGATAGCGGTGATCGTGTCTGGTCTGCTATGATCATCTTTCTAACTTGACTAGGATCCATGACCGTGATCCAGTTTTTTTCTTCATTTCTTTTAAACGCGAGAAGGACTAATTGTGGTGTTTTTGTTAAACCAAAGTGCAGTTCATCATAGGGATTCAGCTTGTACTCAGACAACAGAGTGATCCAATTTTTTCCAGTAATATAAGTGATGGACAGGGCCTTCGTTACTGACACGACATAAGGAGTGAAACCTCCAAAAATAGCCATCGTAGAGCAAACCAAACGGATTATTCTGTGATGAATGTCACATGGCAAAACTTGCATCGTAAAATTGCAGGAAAAGAAAGAAAACATGACATTAAATCAATAAGATTTAGACAGTAAATCAATAAGATTTACTTGATGTGACACGAGTGAATCCTTACTAGGAAATCACTATGTCGAAGTACTAAACAGAAGATTAATCGTCCAACTACGCGTGGCATGCAGGGGCCCTGCCTACTCCCACAAGCAGGACAGTCCAAAGGTCGTGACAAATCGTATGGACCGAACATCCATGGGACTAGAAATCCTGGTGGGTGCGATAAACCCTACAATGCATACAGATATTGGAGTGTAACCATAATTGATAAACCGTCCTCACAAAAAATATGATCTGGATACTTCAAAATGTACGGACTGAATTGAGTGGACAGACATTAACATAGACCGTTCTCAGGACTGACCACACACCAAAAGCGGCAGTACTAATAAACAATAGAGGGTTCACAAACACAAATCAAGTACTGAACAATAGTACTTACTACAGACAAGCAAAGTTTCACTAACTAAACTCTGCAGACTATTTCTTGCCACCGACCTACGGGATGAACCCCGCATAACTGACTAGGCCATGGACTTCGTGTGAGATGTCTACATGCACCATCACCATCTTGTCAACCTTGGAGAACCTAACAGAGTGGTCTTTCCACTCATAAACATGATGATGAAGACAGGCCGCATCAGATTTGTTGGGAAGCTTTACAAGAACCACACCCTTCGTAATCGAAGGCACAGCCAGGAAATTGTTGTGGTCAAGTACAGCCTCGAGAACACGCCTGACAACAATGCTACAGGAAAACACTAGTTCAGGACACGTGGCGACAAGGACACAGCAGCTGGATAGTTTAGCAGTAGAACTCATCATCAGGTCTTCCAGTTCACACGGCATGACTTTGAGAACTTCATCTCCACCGCGGACCTGGTTCTAATTCAAACAGAAACCATATTTCATTACTACCTCCGTTCAGAAATATAAGATGATTTTCGATATTATACTCCATATATGACTACATATACGCACAGAAATGAGTGAACAAAGACACTAGAACATGTCTTCAAAGGCATGAGAGCAGAGGGATTACATGCAATATCCATAACACAAGTTACTGAGGCAAATATACCCTCTTAAAAGGTAGCATTGATGTTCATAAAGTACTCCCTCCGTTCCAAAATTCTTGTCTTAGATTTTTCTAGATACAGATGTATCAAGTCACATTTTAGTATTAGATACATCCGTATCTAGACAAATCTAAGACAAGAAATTTGGGACAAAGGGAGTAGTTGAAAGTAATCTATAAGAAATCAGTGTCAACCTCTCGCATGTTTTGGTCAAAAGAGGAATTTAGAATCGTCATTTGGCACACTAAAATCACATGCAAGATCACCCAGAAAATTGTACTACCAGTACTAGTACTGCGTGTTAGATGAAAAAAACGATCAAGATCGAGAAAAAGATCGTCAACAAGAGACATTACGTGGACTTGCTTAATGAGGAATCCCGGAGAGGGGGGCTTGGGCAGGGTGATGGCTTTGAGCTTGTCTGCGGTAGTCTCGGCGGGGTGCTTGCGCTTCTTCATACCATGAGCCTCGATGGTTTTGGCCAGAGACATAGACATCACGTCGGCCGGTGCTCCGACTTCCATCCAAGAGACGAAGCTGAGAGAGAAGAGTGAAAGGAGGAACGAGATGAGGGAGAAGCAAAGCAAGTGGGGGTTTTCTTCAAGAGAGGAAGCTGAGAGAGAAGAGTGAAATGATGGTTGCTTCGTCCATCCAACTTACTGCTGGAAAGGAGGAGGCTTTGTGATTTGACGGCTCATTGGGCATTACTGCGGCGGTTCGATCGGGGTAGTCTACTGTCACTCTACTACGGAGTAATTTAGTGCATGGCTGGTGGACCCAGGTGCTGGCTGTCCCACACGTCGGTGAAAGTGAGTAATTTAGTGCATGGCTGGAGGAGGATCCGCACGGTAGAGCGTGTCCACTGTTTTTCATTCTGAAGAAAAAAATGATTACAGCAAGCGTTTCCACTCTTACGACGAAGGAGTGCGAAACACGACAGCCACTTGAACATACACATTGCTCCTACTACTAGGCATGTGCAGTGGTTCATACGTCAGTACTACACAATCTTGTTGTTGTGTTGTGCGCATGTCAACTACTCCTATATGTAACATAGTACCGCTTTTTTGACTGTCCGGTCGAGAATGAATGGTGAGATCAATGTTAAAAAAACTAGGTCCACAGCGCACGGAGAGTACAGTGCTACAGTACTCCAGAAACATGAACCATATGAAGCACATCCTATAGTGTTAAACAGGGTGTATGAAGGGTACACGGTATGGGAGCAAAAGTTCCCTTCTCGACCCACTTTTGGGTGTTTGGCAGAGTGCATGAAGGGTGCATGAGTCCACACTAGTAGGTTGACAAAAATACACGAAGAGGAAACAACTATATTGACATGAGAATCCAACCAAACACACCCACACGCTTTGTGCTACAGTGACGGATCTGCACCGTCTGAGTTTGATCCAACGGTCATGTTGCGCCGAGACATGGACATGCCCATGCAGAGGGCGCCTAAACACCACCAAAGTCCCTCTGCTTCTCGAGGCGCACGGCGTTGGTGATGCAGGGTGCAACCGCCCGCAGAGCCCGCTCCCGGTCGACGGGAGCCAGCTCGTCAAAGACGGCGTCCAATGGCATGAATGGATTCCGGTGATGGACCCCTGAAAGGATTCGCCCGGCAACAGCGACGGCAGCGCGCAACCCCTCCTTGTCAAGCTCATCCCCCGTCATCACACGGAGACGACTCAGCTCCTCGGAGATACTAGGTCAGGAAGCCGCAGCTCGTTGAAGTCGACCGGGTGGTCGAACGGGTTTAGCCCGACGGCCGGCATCGTCGCGCTGGCACGACGGTAGGCATCGCGTAGCCGCAACACGTGTGTGGCAACTTGGTTCACAAAGTGGTTGAGGCGATCCTGGACCTCGTCAGGATTGGCCTGCTCGTGCTCCAGCCTGCTCCCCTGACGGCCTATCGTATCTCCCGCTTTCTGCAGCAACGCCGCCGTCGCCTCGAGCATCTTCGTGGTGGACGCCTGCCGCTTTTGAAGCTCCGTGAACTCCCGCACATAACGGAGGAGCATGGCACTCCTCTCCTCCTTGAGCTCACGGAGCTCCACGTCCTTGGCCCTAAGCTCCGCATCCTTGGCATGGAGCTCCTTTGTCAGGCGCCTCACCTCGGACTCCGTGATCTGCTGCGCCGCCATGGAACCAGGTAGAAGCAATGGGGAGAGGAAGCAAAGGAGGCAAAACGGCTGAAAGGCAATGCAATCTACGGGAAGGCGGAGGGAGCCAGCCAAGGAGCAGGGAATCTTTTGGTTTTCACCACGGTAAAACACCAGTCGAGGGCTTCTCACATCAGGGAGCAGTGGGTTTTTACATGCAGAGTCATCATGACTAATTGCTACCACGCCTGCTCCCGTCAATCAAAAAAATTAAAAATCCTGCCTCGCCTGCTCCCGTCAATCAAAAAATTTAAAATCCTGCCGCACCCAAACACCAGAGCAACGCCGCGGTGGATATTTAAATTTACCTGCCGACAAGTAGATAAAAAAGGGGTGAAAAAACAAATGTGACGGCGGCCTAGCTAATCGGTCGAACTAGCCCAACTAGCTAGCCACCGTGCTTCACTGATGTACTCGGCGGGAAAGGTGGTCTTTCGTGATTTGATGACTCATTTACTTGCTTCGGCGCTATGACCGAGGAGGACCCAGAAAACACGCGGTAGGGCGTCCCACGTCAGGAAGAATATATGCGTGCACCACCCAGGAGGACCCCGAAACCACGCGGTAGTGTGTGCCACATCTCGGCACGGAGGAAAAATGTGCATGTAAAAATATACTGTATCAGACGTAGTACCTATGGTTCGGGACCCAGCTAGTCGGTCGAAAACACCCCACTAGCCACACAGCTTCATCATGCAAACATGGCACGGTTAGCTCCGTCTCGACTAGCCGCAACGTCTCTTGTGCTAGGCGATTCTTCTATTTTCCAAGCTTTTTTTTAGTTGTAATAACACCATGGCAAGCTAGTGCCGCTCGTCGTGTGTGCCCGTGCAAAGGTTAGACGATGGAGAGAAGAGAGATTGAGATCGCAGACCTGGGACAACCCGTAAGTGAGACAACGGTCATGCATGTGTTGACGAGGCACTCCCTCTACTCTACTCAACGCAAGTACTGTATAAAATCAAGTTATGGGACAAAGCCAACAACCGTTCGTTTTTTCAGGCTATCGACTTACGCTTTGTAGTCCAGGTTGCCAGTTCGAATCTCGTCTTTCAGATTTGTTAGTTTTAGGTCCAAATTTGATTAATGACAAGTGGGACCCCCATGTGTTGTTCCGATATTTCAGTGTAGGATGGTTTTTTTTGAACAAACACTTTGCGCGGTTAGACAAGTAACGGCACGAGTTACACGTATTTTGCAAGTTTACGAACAAAAATGACAGCGGCATAGAATATCACATCCACCCCGCAGCTTAGATACTATGGTGATACGAGCTTTTACACCGTTGGAAGTGAGATCCAATGCCTTGGGAGTAGTCTTTATAATTATGTGCAATTTCCAAACTCTCCAAAGTTTTTTTTGCAAATAAAACATTCATGCCTCGTGTGTGCCGCTGCATCTTCGATCCAACGGCTCCCCGGTGCTAATATTAGGTGCTCCCTGTAGCTTAATTACCCGCTACGGTGATATGAGCATCTAGGTCGTATGATCAGTGATCAGATGGCACATGCATAGTACTTGTACTTTCTGCGCATTTCCCAAACTCTATCAACCGTATATTGCAAAAACAATCCAACCTCCTACTGTGGGCCGTTAGATCTCAGTGAACTCGTATCACCATAGAATCTACGGTGCGGGAGCACCTCATACTCTCCCGTGCGAGAAAATATAAGGTGCTATCGCAACTTGGATGCTACGGTGATACGAGCTTGGAGGTTGTTTGATCTGAGATCCAATGGCATCTGAGCAGTCTTTTGCTTGTAAGCAGTGGCTAAACTCTTTTGGGGCTTTTCTGCAAAAAATCATTCGAACCACCGAGGAGGTGTTGGATCACAAATCCAACGCTTCCAAAGAGCTTGTATCACTAAAGCATCTAAGGTGTGGTGGCACATGATATTATTACATACAGGAGAATATGATGTCCTCCTTCATCTTAGATGCTACGGTGATACGAGCTTCGAGGTCGTTGGATATGGGATCAAAGGGCATCTAAGTAGTTTTTGTACAAATTGTGTGCAATTCTCAAAATCATCAAGGTTTCCTGCAAAAAAATTAAGACACATCATGCGAGCTGCTATATCTCAGATCTACAGCTCCAAGCAACTCGTACCGGCATATAGCATGTAAGATATGGGGGCACATGATATTCTCCCGGGGAGGAGGGGTGGGCGGTGCACAACCAATCGGTGGTTGGGAGGGTGGGAACAAATATAATCTAAATAACCCTAAACAGAGCTCCAAAGTTTTATCTAAGGTCGAGGGGTTGACCCCCGACAATCATAGCTCCGCCTAAACACAACATTTGCATGTAATGTTGTACTAGACTTAATATTCATGTTTCAGTTTCATGTTCATTTTAAATATTGAACTGAGGACCATGGATGTCTTACATTTTACTCCCTTCGTTCCTAAATATTAGTCTTTTTAGAGGCTTCAAATGGACTGGCACATACGGATGTATATAGACATATTTTAGAGTCTAGATTCACACATTTTGCTCCGTATGTAGCCACTTGTTGAACTCTCTAAAAGACTAATATTTAGGAATAGAAGGAGTATTTTTGAACTCGTGTCATACATGCATGGGTTGGAAAAATAGATGCACTATACTTATTGGATTGTTGTTGTGTTCGTGCGTGTGTGTCTCTGTGTGTGTGTGTGTGTGTGTGTGTGTGTGGTCATATGCTTGATACATACAAAGTTTTCTCACCTCCATATTGTTCATCTTTTAAATTTGAATTTGCATTGGAAAACTTACTAGGGATACCATGAAACGTGAAATCCACGTTGAGATCACTATATCACAAATTCACTCTAATTCAACGACTCATCATAAATCAATTACCATGTTGAGATTAGTATTTGCAAGGAAAATACGGGTATTGTAATACACATAGATTCGTTCGGCAATTTAAAAGGTTCCTTTCGTATTCTCAAATGGTAGGACCCAACGGCGTACCAGCCAGACCTTGGCTCGTGTTGATCCTAAAAAACGGGCTCGTGTCCTTCGGTGGCGTGCGTGGTATGCACATTAGGCAACCCCAACCAGTCAAGCCTCAGCGTTTCAAGTCGAAATATCTGGCGGCCAGAATTCCAGCCCTAGGAAATTCCCCTCATGTCCTCGGTCCATAATGACTACCGATGAACAACGGAGGGATGCTTTAGTAACTAAACAACGTTACCTACCGTGTCGTGCATGGTTCAATTCCCTCGGTCGCCGCTCGTCAATGTCACCCGTCAACTGCATTGCCTAGTACTACTACTACTACTACTACTACACCAGGATGAGCACATAATTGAGCCCGTTTGTTCATGCCTAGTACTTTTTTTGTTCGTGCCTAGTACTTGAGTTAATATATCAGGCAATGCACTGGTACGGAGGGATTATACTTTTACTCCCTCCTTTCCGGTTTATAGGGCTTATCTCAAAATTTTAGTTTTCCCATTTTATAAGTCTCAATTTGGTTGTTCCCCATCACATGTTCAGAATTCAAGGTGCAATAAATCATTACATGCAAGTATTAAGAGAAAATTGACCAATGCATGTACTTTATGCATGCATGCATTGCAATTAATGCATTTGTAAAGACAATTTTTGAGGAAAACAAGCGCATTAATTGAGTGGTTTTAAATTTCAGAAAATCCAAAACGGAGCATGAATTCTTGAAACTGTGCATGGTCATGTGATATGGCACAAATATTACTTCGTAAGTTTTTTCTTCAATTCGAGACTAGCTGCTTATGACAAGTTGAACAAATGACGAGCCAAGGTATTTTGGAACAAAGACCTGTCACGTTTTTTTTTGAGGGAAAAGACCTGTCACGTTAAGGCGAACGCTTTCACTATTGAAACCATGGGCGTTTACGTGCCGCCACGAGTCCCTGCTTCTCATCGGCAGGTGCCGTCCCAGCAAGCGTGTGAGTCGACGGGAGGCGTGCGAGCAGACCGCTGCGTCGGCTGTCAGGGAGGCGTGCGAGCAGACCGCTGTGCAGACGCACCGGGAGGCGAGCCCTTTGACCAGGCTCCGCCGCCCACCGTCGTCCCAACTGCTCCCACTTTTAATGTTGCCCGCGCCGCAGTTTAAAATCAACCCCGCACTACCCGGTATCGCTACAATCCTCTCTCTTCCTCTCTGATTCTCCAGTCGTCTACCTCCAACTAGCCTGACCTAAACGTACGCCATGCCGCATCATGATGGTCTACCCTTAGTGTTCCAGTTTCATGAGGAAGACACCCAGCCGGAGTCTCAAGAACATAAGGCGCTTTGGGACGAGCTTGAACTGGCCTTGCGGGAAGATGCCGCGCCTGTCCCCGCTCCCGTTCCGGCTGCCGTCGCCCCGACTGCGCTAGAGCCCATCCCCGTGGCATTGATGGGCTGGGAGCCGCACATTGTCGCCGAGCTTGATGCCACGGGGTTCCACGAGGTCCCCACCGACTTTCACGCGCCCGTGCACCTGCCAGCACATGCGCCTGCGCGTGCACTGACGTGCATGCCCATGCCAGTGCCCGTGCACCTGCCAGCGCATGCGCCTACGCGTGCACTGACGTGTGTGCCCGTGCTGGTGCCCATGCACACGAATGTCTCCGCCGCACCGTTGACAGCGCCTGTCCCCGCGCGGGTGCCAGTGCCCCTCTCAGCGGCATGGATGGCCGCCGTCGACCGCTTCCTTGCACCAACGCCAGTCGCCTCCTCCCACCAGTTGACTCGCTCCGAAGTCCAGAACATTTTGGCCTTCCTTGAAGCTAGGCCAACATCCAGGAGTACGCCAACAACAGCGCAAGACGCCGCCGTCGCCGTCGGTCAGTGGCCCGACGACACACAGAGAACGGCAGAGGAGCCGCTTCCCACCGCGAGACGCCCTCGCCGCTGCCGCATAATCTAAATTTTCCATGAAAAACGTTCGGATTGCCATGCTTAAAATCCGAACATTTATCATTTTCGTTTATTTTATATCGATCGTCGTATAATTTAAAGTCGGAGTCAAACTGAATGAAATGTATGGTTTGATCGATTGAATGTTCTGCTAGAGTCGTATCAAATTAAATATAAAACGTCATCAAGCCACATGTATTCCTTGTCCTCAAACAACCTAGACTGCTTCAATGTCGAGCGCTCAACACGTTTAGCGTGCAGTTAATTTCATGCCAAAAATAGTGCTAATCACATGACAACACGCAAATAATATCCTAGTAGTTAATATCCGCATGCACTTAATATACTTCCAAATTAACGTGCATTGCACGTACACACTGACTAGTGTTGCTAGTACGTGAAACTAGTGCCGTGACTTGTGAGTTGTGAACGCGTCCAGATATGGTCAATGGCAACATCGCACGCGAGTTCTTCCTGTTTGCCCGTGCGTCTAAACGCAGAAGGGGAGGAGAAAGAGAGAGCACACATGGAACCCACCAGTAAGTGAAGGCGAATAGTACTAAAAATAATATTACATGTTATCCATTAATTAGGTTGTGGTAATATAAAAAACATTATGTGAACAAACGGGGTACAACAAACATTGCTATTCTACGTATGTTGCCTATTGACGTGCGGCTTGAAGGCCCGGTCGTATGTTCGATCCTCGTCCTTTATTTTTTAATTTGTATATGGGTCCAAATTTGTTTCATGACATGTGGGCCCCTTGGTGTGTAGTTTGTAGAACTTTAATTTGTGGGTCAAAATTTGTTCCATTCCAAGTGGACTATCGGTGTGTAGTTTTGTAGCTTATTTATAATAATTAAAGAGAACAACATAGTTTTTTCAATAATACCATGGTGCGACGTTGAAGGTGAGAAAGGACATGCGAGAGAGCGATGACCGAGCCAGAGGGAAATCAACTAGGGGAGTTGTGTGGGTTGCAACGGTGTTTGGAGTAGTTGTGGGCCGAATGCTACGAAAATATAATCTAAACCGACCGGAATAAATGCCTACACAAATTAATCCAAGGTTGGAGTGCCCCTCGCAATGTAAATAGCTCCGGCTTTGCGAGGGATGGAGAGGTAGTAGCTTCAACGCGTGGAAGATACGGTATGAGAAAGTGAGGTCAATCGAGAGACATATAGATAGAGAGACAAAGTGAGTGTGGTCCGACATTCATTGAACAAATATATATGCTCCGGAGAGATATTGTCCGATTGAGCTTTTGGTAAGGGCGAGGGCTGGAAGATAGAGCTTGAGAGATGATCCGGTCACAGACGTGTAGATATATTTTGTGCATGGGAGGAAGCAAGGTCAACCGATCACATAGGGTCGTCGTGCGATCGAAAGAGTGAGACGGGTTGGAGAGAGTGACCTAGATAGACGATGTGCGTGAGAGAGCATACAATGTGAATTGGTCGAATTGGGCTCAAACATGGTGATATATCATTTTTGTCCGAGAAAGAGCAAGGTAAATCGAGACATACACACACACACACAAAGAGAGAGAGAGAGAGAGAGAGAGAGAGAGAGAGAGAGATTGAGTGAGTGTGGCCCACCATGACGTCGAAAGAGTGGCGGCAGCTTGGATGGACTGACCTAGATAGACAATCTGCGTGAGAGAGTATAGAGTGTGTCGATCGAGGCCCGAACAGGGAGATATATCATTTGTGTGTGAAAGAAAACGAGGTTAAACGAGACTCAGATAAAGAGAGCGAGATTGAGAGAGTGTGGCCCGCCATGCGGAAGAAAGAGTGAGACAGTCTCGAGGGAGTGACCTAGATATACAACGTGCGTTCGTGCGCACGAGAGGTTGGGGGGCTAGATAGGCAATGCATGTATTTAGTGCGAGAGGGTGAGAGGGAGAGGGGGAGAGAGAGCTCGGCATGGGGTGCAATGGCGGGTGTGTGACGTAAATACAATTGGTAACAGGAGTGGAAAAAGGGGTTGTGTAGTTGAGAGACTTAGAAATCGAAACATGGAGAGAATGAACGTGTGTTGGAAATCGATAGCTTGCTAACGTGGTTAGAAGAGGAAGATTGACCAATACAGGAAGTATGTAGCGTTTGTGCGCGGGGGGGGGGGGGGACTAAAAACAACATTTGAATGTACATAGTACGAGACTTAATATCGATGTTTCAATTCAGTGTACATTGTAAGATTTGAACCGAGGACCAGGCACACGGGTAATTATTTCGAATTCGTGCCATACTAAGTTTCGAAAAGTTGACATTGGCTCAATTTGTTGTGCTATTTTGTAGGTCATATGTTTGAATCCATCCAAAAGTTTTCTCACTACCATGGTGTTCATCATATACATATGAATTTGTAATAAAAAAGTAGCATGGATACAGTGAAATGCGAAATCCACGTTAGAATTGGAGATCGCTACGTGACACACACTATAATTCAAATAACTAACTACGTGACACACACTCTAATTCAAATAACTAATTATGTGACACACCCTAATCCACGTTAGCATGGGTACTATTTTGATTTTTTTTCAAATAACTCCTCATTAATTAATTTATAGTACTCCATATGTTCACTTTTATAAGACCTTGAAGACATTTCAGACAATGTGCAAAACAGTTCATTTTAAGTTGTCTCAAACGACTTACAAAAGTGAACAGATGGAGTATCTCATTTTGAGTGACTAATTATTGCAAGGAAAACACGGGCATGGTAATACATACAGATTCGTTTGCAAATGAAAGAAGATTCGTTTGCATTCTCAAATGTAGGCGCACCAGGCAGACCAGGGTCGTGTCGGGGTGGATGCTGCTTTGGTTCTTTAAAGGCAACAGCCCTTGGGTGACTGACATGTGGGCCAGCCACCTGTTGGGCCCACATGTCATGGACAGAAAGGCAGGTGCCTTAAGGCATCGAAGCGTAGTCCTGTCGGGGTGGTCGCGTGTGTCGGACGGACGCGTAGCACCCAGCCACCCACCCCCCTCCCCCCAAAAAAAAGGACGACGACAATATAACTTCGTGCTTCCACGTTTCGGATTGAAATATCTGGCGGCCCCAATTCCAGCCCTGCAAAATCTCTCTTCTCCATCGTCCCCTTCCGCGCCCAGATTGCTCAAATCCCTAATTCGCCGCCATCCCTCGAATCGCCCCTCGTCTCGTCTCTTTCCCCACCGTTCCGCACCTCTGTGCCGGACGACGATGACGAAGACGACGGTCGCGCTTCACCACTGCACCGGAGCTACCTCATCTACGCCCTCGTCTGCCGCACCGGGTGGTCCACCGACAATGTCGGCCACCGCAACCGACGTGCCTCACAGACGCCGAGTTCGACCGCATCAGGTGCACTTCACTGACACCGTCTCCCAGCTCACTGGGGCTACTTCACCGAGCACATCATCTCACCTCCGCCCCCGAGGTCGTTGGGGCTTCACCAACGGTCTCGTCCACCGCATCATAGCACTCCGCTGCCACTCAAGATCTGCATCCGTGCACAGCCAGCCAACGCCAGCGCATCACCCTCAACGGCTCTGAAGTGACCCGCACTCTAGCTAGGCGAGCATGCCCAAACACCGGCCCAAACTAGGTATCCACACGTCACTCCCTTGTGCACTGTTCCGATGATGTTTGGATATCCTTTCATTGCTCTCTTAGCTTACACGCCTATGCAACTCTGACTTTAACTCTTATTTCTTTTGGAGATATCATCTGAAACAAGCAAATCCATTTTTTAGCAAAGCATGACGGGGCTACGGGATCTGGTACACATCCTGCACACCCGTATAACCTTGTAAGTATCTGTCCTCCGGTACAACATCAAGGTCGATTCCTCTTATTTGATCAAGCATTCGCCGTGTCGAAAATGTAGAGGGGGATGCAAGGAGCACAAGGCCTGCACATCCAAGAAAGAGGTAACATGGACTTGTACTTGTGTGCAATGGCTGATCCACAAATCAAGTTACCAGGGGCCAACATTTAACTTAAAAAATATGAAGGCACTTGCACTCCGGAAATCAACATAACCTGAGAAATGTGAAGCTACATGCACTTTGAAAACCAGCTAATGATCCAAAGTAGTTCATATTATAAACACTAAATGATGGAAGCACCAAAAAACACAAAATGCAACATGGTGTACAAGGACTACAAACATGGTCTGTACCTGCCTGAATTATTCGTTCTCTGGCTAAAAATATCGAAGTGTAATTGCACGTATAACCATGCGCAAACTGCATATCTATATATCTATCCTGCACAAGTATGCCAATAGTTTCAAACAATAGATTAGAAAAGTATTTATGCTATGTTGTCATGATACAGGGACTTTCTGGTAGATGGCCTCGACGTTTCCTCAAGCTATGAAAATGCACTATAATTTGCTTGTCATCAATGCCTGCAAATCTCTGTCTCTCTCAACATAGTAGATCATCATTAGACACTAAATCCTTCAATGAGCTTGCAAAATGCTTGCATTAGATCCCTCATTAGACACTATATGTTCATCACCAGGAGCATGTAAACTGTTTGCATCAAATCCTTCATTAGTAGTCTGTTCATTAGACACTTCAGGCTCAAGAACAACATGAGCTTGTATGTTTGCACCGGAAACTTGATTAGATACATCAGATTCAGTCAGTTCAGTATTGATTGGGGGAGTTATAAAATAAGTAGAAATTGGTTTCATTTTCTCATAGATTCCCTACATACAAGCAGTTTTACAACACCGACAGGTTTAACTATTGGCCAGAAATTGAAGAGTTGAATTAGATATAATCAGGGATGTGATGTACCTGCTCGTTGTGCATGCTACTCTTGCAAGCTGCGACTATCCGTTTGCGCAAGCTCGGTGCCATGCCCGTGCTGCCGCCGCTGCCTCCCACACAGGCTACACCCAGGGTTGGATCTTCATCTTCTTGTCCTTCCGTTCGCTTGAAGCCCGGCGACCGCCCTCCAACGAGGGTGCGAGGAAGTGTTGTGTCGGTCTGTCCAGCGGCGGCTAGGTTTTGGGATTTTTCCTGCTGTCGATCGATATGGGAGGCGAGCCTGCTATAGGGCCTGCCTTGCACTTATCTTATTGGCCCATCCAAATTGAAACATTTTTCTTCATTTTTTATATTGCCTGCTCGTGCGTTGGGACGAACAAAACTAGCGTGGGCCAACCTGGACGACTCAGACTAGGTGCACACTTTCCAGCCACCTGAGGTGGCCGCCCATACCAGCCCCTATGGTGGCGTCGCCCCTTTTTGCATGTATGATTGGATAGTGAAAAATATTCCAGTGGCGCTTTTGATTTACCCACAGAATGGTTGAATTGTTTGTTTCTATGAACTGAGTTCGCCAATAATATGAAGGATGTCAGTCTTTTCATCCTATTGTAGATTGCTTTGATCTCAATATGCCAAAAGTAATCGCATGAAATATACAGTAAAAGCCAGTGTGATGTGTTTGGCTACAACTAGTCTGACTACACACCCTCATATAACATATCAAGGATGCACCATCTTACCAAACTAACCATTCGACTTACCCTTGCAGTGTGGGAAGAAAGAAGTATTGGGACTGCGTATCCAAGCAATTGATGCCATGGACTCCTTTGTACAACCTTGTAAGCGAAAAAGAAGTTGCAGTGTGCCTGTACAAAGAACTAGCATAAGTTCAGTTACTTGCTTGTCGGAATTTTAGTTAGCCACTTATTGCAAAATTGTTCAATTACGTTGCTTGGCTTAATTTAGTTTGCTACTGATTACATAATGGCACAGCCTGTTAATCATATTGTAGACTGTGCCTATCTATGTGTTTGATACTTACTATTAAGAATTACCTGTTTGCCTTAACTTAAATATCTACTTGTTTGTTTAACTGCTTTGCTGCTGCAACAGCGGGTTACAATGATGTTAATAACTACTCCCTCTGTCCCATAATATAGGACGTTTTTTGACACTAGCATAGTGTTAAAAAACGTCTTACATTATGGGACGGAGGGAGTAATTTTCAGCATCCAATTGGAACTCTTTAATTCCTTGTTTGTTTAACTGGGTTGCTATTATAACTCCCAGTTGAGACTGACCAGATTGTTAAGGTCCTGAAGGAAAAAAGGAAATTAAATTCCTACTTGGTAAATCATAGGTGAAATGTTCTTTCCATAGTTTAATAACCTTTGTGTTTTCTGTTCATGTAATCAATCAAACCATTTGTTTTAGAGATCATGTAATAGTTTTTTTTGTTTTTTGGTTTGTAATTTTATTTGAGCACAAGTCTGTATTAATTGATAAGACTCGGAGACATTTCATTTGGATTGCTGTGCCAGACCTACAAATATGCCAATCGGGCTGAATGTGCATTAGCAATAGTAGTAGTATAGATGGACCATAAGTGGCACGCATCAGAAAGAGCCGAGATGCTGGCTATAAAAAAGATGTTGTAGCCAAAAAAAAGTACAGCGGCCTGGCTTATGTATGTTAGTTGATATTATTGATCCATATACTCTATAAGTGTTTATATGTCTGTTAGTTATGTACATTCTTGGTTGATTGACTCGGTATTTGAATCTTGGTACATCGCTTGTGTACATATCTAAATGGGAATACACATTATGCTGCATCTGACATTTGAGTTGAACATGAAGTGTTCCAAATATTTGAATTCACCTTAAACTGGATACTAGTTTCTGAATTTGAGTATCGGCATTTGTAAACCATATTCATATATGACAGTGGAATACATCTTTGTCGTCCTTTTGAAAATATATAAAAACACGTAGAACGATTTTTAAAGATTCATATAGGAATACAAAATGGATTCGAATTTAGTTGCCAGGGTAAACGTGGATGCTTATTGTCCCAAAATTCGAAAGAAGCTACAAAATGTCCACTCCCACGTCGGATGCCCGAAGCCAAGTGATTGGGAGATGGAAATTACTGTCTACCCATTACACGGACAATCCATCGGCCCGATTTCAACTGCTCTAAATAGGGGTAGGTAGTAACTTCAATTAGACGTGACACGACCGCCTCTGAGCCCATTAACACACGGTGGGCGTCAAACATGGGCGGCAAAACACATTTGATTCAAGCTTGTCCGAAAGTCCTCTGTTTCTCCCTCCATTCCCCATTCATACACGATGGGCGGCAAAACAAACTCGACTCGGCCGAAATCGATGTAGGGAAATATTTTCAATAGGGGCAGGTTCGTAACTTCACTCAGACGTGACACAACCGCCCTACCTGTCAGCCCCGTTCATACACCGTGGGCGCCAACCATGGGCGCCAACATCCCTCTCCTCGCCCGAAATTGCTCTGGGCAAATATTGGCGAGATGCGAGATTACCGTTCTATCCCCAACCGACGAGATGTCCAAATTTTAAACGGGGTTAAGCTCGTAACTTTCCCATATTTCAGACACACGCGTCCCAAAAACATGGTTCCCCGTACCTCTCCCTCCATTTTCCCATTCATACACCGTACGCGCTAGAACACCCCATCCCCACACCAGCCTTCGTCCGCCACCCCATCCATCGCCGTCGTCCTCCACCACATCCATCGCCACCGTCCTCCACCATGCCGAAGCGCCTACCAAGACTGCGTTGTCCACTGCTAGAGATGGACGTTTCTCATCCATGGCGACGGACCAATAGCCTTGCATTGTGTCCTCTCGCTTCATCAGCGATGTCGTCCTCTTTGCCGGGGCCGCTCACACGACCTTCTCTTCCACCGCAACGAGACTTATCCCTCGATGCACCCGTCTACCGTCGCAGATCTGCTTCAACGCCACCGACAGCCATCGCACCCCCGATGCCTACACGGCGCCGCAAGAGAGGTGGTACTTCATATCTCCTCAACTTTTTGATCTCAACCAGAAAATAGATCTTAACTTCGTTACTCTACTTTCTTTTCAGCTCTTAGAATTTAGTTCTTAGTTCAAAGCAAACAATGGATGCTAAATATCATTTCTCCGGTTTGCAGCTTCAAATCTGCCATGGCACAGACATAATATGGTTTAATTGATCATGCTTAGGGTGTAATTGATCATGTTGGTTCCGTGGTGGTTTCTTTAATAGAAATCGGAGGGAAAACCCTCTTTTGCTAAAAAAATATGCTTAGAGTTTCCCCCTTTTATGATCACTATACAATCAGAATACGTGATTCGTGTCATAATAACACTGCTCCACGCATCAAGCTAAACAAGCTTAGATGTTCAAATACGAATCTGATATTATTAAAACAAAGTTGTTTAATTGGTCAGCTAAATGTTCCTAAATTAGTTTCGAAAATTCATGTTCGCCGCTCGGGTGTGTATCTCTATAGGGTGCCCACGGTGGGCCGACCCACCCTAGGATTTTGGGTTGTCCCAGGCCCCTATTCCTGTCTGTTCTGCTGCGCGCTTCTGATCTCTACTCGCCCCCGGCCGCCTGCCTCGCCGGCGACTTGCCGTCCCCGGACGGCATGACTCTAGGAGGAGACGCCAGACTAACAGGAGGCCAGGAGCCGCTCGCCCAACAGCGTCACTGCTGCCCGGGCGTGCCGCCGTGCCTACTTTCCTAGTCCGTTCAGGGCTCAGGCATGCAGCACCCACCAAGCCAACCCGATTTATCCTGAGATACGTCCTCAAGACTCAGTAGCCACTCCTCATCACTCATTTTCTAATTGATTCATTACTCATTAGGCAGGACTATCATTAGGGTTTGTTGTGTGCTCAGTGCTACCTACACTTAATGGTTCAGATGTATTTCGGTAATCTTTAGTACCTCTAAAGTTCACAGGGTTTTCAAAATTCCAGCCCTTGAAACAGAGACTAGTCATTTTGGATTGTTGGTCGTAGTGACACTGACCCAGATTACTACTGCAAGCCAGGTTTGTTGACAATTTTACTTGTCTTTCTTACTCATTCGATATAAAATCCAATTATTCACGTTGATTAGTTGCAAACAATAAGTGCTAGACAAACTTCTTCATTCAGATTTTGGACTATCTCTTACTGCAGTTACAATTCTGCATACTTGTCCTAATAAGCTCATGTAAATGATTGATTCACTACATCTATGCTTGCCTTGTCATATTTGTTGTCAATATTCTTTTAGGGTGGACCACCCTGTTTCTAAATATTGGAACCGTAGACCTGAGTGAATAGTATTTCTCTATGTGATCTCTTCCATCATGTGTGGGCAACGAACACTGCATTGTATAGAAAGCAAGTGTCATTTCCAGCTTTTACATAGGTTTCGATCTTTTACATGGAATATAATCTGCCTACTTGCTTTGTGTCGCACTACCAACACTCCACCCTTGAAGCAAAACATTACGCCACTCATATTGCTTAGTTTATTTGTTCAAATACGAATTTCATATGATTCTAATGTTCCTACTTCAGTTTTGAAATGTGTGCCTGCCTGTTATAGAGACATAAGGGGTTTGTATTTCTGTGTGTGGTCTGGTCAGCATGGTTGGGGAGGTGAACTTTGCATATGCAGGGGTTTATAGGGAGACACTCTCTGAGTTGAATCCGCAATGCATTCCATAGATAATCTGACTACTTTTTATGTTTTCATGAATCTCAGATTCTGAACAGCATCATAGTGATTATGAGCTTGCGCGCATGAAAAGAATAAAGCAGAACAATGCCATGGCTGTCAAACTTGGCATGAAGGGACTGAAATCAAGTCTAGATGCAATGCAATGCAAACGCTCTCCACCTACAGATTCATGCTCAGAATATGATCCTAACAGTGATTCTGAGCTAGAGGGAGACCTAAGTCAATGTAGCTCCCTAGTGGAGGAGTCAGAGGAAGATGCCCTATCTTATTCACCCATCAAGGTAACTCTAACTTTCCAAGGTTACATTGCTCGCACATATCTTGCAACTGATGCTTTGCATTGCTTCTACTTTGTTGAACTGCCATTAGCTTAGTTTACCCATCATGTATGTGAATACGCCCTCCCTATCCATTTTTAGTACATATTCCATCTGTCATCATACCATATTTATCCATTCAAATGATGTTCTTGTGTATCAAACGTTCAAAAGGAAGAGGGCGATTGCTGATCGTGGAGGAGCACAAGCAAAGTATTTGGAAAAGGTAGTGGCACCTGATAAATCAAATAGCCCATTAGGTGTAGTTGCAATATCACCTGACCCACAAAATACCCCAACTCTAGCAGACTCTAGCCCTACTACACTGGTCATTTCTGATGCCCCAACTCAGCAGACCCCAACTACAGCAAACAGTATGATTATGCCAGTTGACATAGCACCAGCTGTACGACGCAAAACCCCCATTCCAGCAAAGAGTACACCAAATCCAGTTGCCAAATCCCTTTTCGAACCCGAGAGAGCCCCAATTGCAGCAAATAGGACCCCTACTCCATTTCTTCCCAGTTTAGAAGACGAAGCTTATGTTGTTGTCAGGAACTTTGTGTGCATCTTTCCTTCATGGAAAGATTATACCGCAGACACAGAACAATTTCCAGTCTTCCTCCGCAACTTACATGTAAGTAATGTACTAATGTTATTCATGGTCATTACTGCATACGTTTCTGCTGACAGAAGACAAAAGATTTCATTCTTTTAAATAAGCGAGGAGCAAACTGGATTGTGATGACGAGCAAGAGTTGGTTGCACTTTTCAAGCACTCGTTGATGAAGTATCGTTCCTACCTAAGGCAGGCACACTTCGATGGCAAGCCTCTGAACGAAATTTCTGTAAAGTCTCCGGTGCTACATTTATCCGATGGTGACTGGAATAATCTTGTTACACATTGGTCTTGGCTGCAGCGTAAGGTACTGTCTATGATATCACATCACAATTTGAACTACATTTCTGCATTTGCCTTAATGTCTCACTTGTACGAAAACTGTTAGCAGAAGAACATTCGTTCTCAAGGGACCACAGAATCTCGGAACTATACTGCACACTGCATTGCTCTCGTGAGTACCTCTTGCCCTGTAAGACCATACTTACTTTCATAGCTGTTTGATTATGTAGCATCACTGCACATGTTAGCCTCGTAATCTCCTATTTGGTGGACATTATAAGATCCGTATGGACTCTTACACAAATTTAGAATCAACCCAATGCTTTTGAAGAGGTTTAGCTCTGCAGTCCTCTTGTAAGGACTGAACGTGGTCTATCACTTTACTTACATTAACAGCTACTCCCTCCGTCCCATAATATAAGAATGTTTTGTACAGTACACCAGTGTTCAAAACACTCTTGTATTATGGGAACAGGGATTGGTTCATTTTGTAGCATTCTGCATCTTATCTCCCTCGCCCACCATTTACTAAAAAAGATCGGATCTATATTTAATCTTACCAACAAGTAGAATACATAGAAAATGCCAGTGCAGAAGTGTAGCCCATTGCTCTTGTCAGTACATTTTGTCATGTAACGCTTGTACTTCCAGGGATTGGTAGTTGATTATGTAACATCAATCTGCATCTTATCTTCATTATCCTCTATCCCTTCCAGTATTATCATATCTATAATTACTCTCTACAAAATGTAGAGTACAGGCAATGCTTATGAAGAAGATTCGGTGCTGAAATTCTTGAGTTATCCTTCCCTTGACATGGAGAAGGGCATTATAAAGCCGGTGTTAACTGTTAATGTAAGTCAGTCCTTCTAAAGCCTTTATCCTCAACCGCTGTTTAATTTGCTCATAATCCCTATCGTTTACTGCTGTTTAGTTTGTTGTTTCTACAAAAATGCATGTTCGTAAGAACCGTAAGTTCTAAGTTTTACTTGTAAAACCAAATTTCTTATTCATACCATGCACATTACTTAATACTCCCTATATGCATGCTTGGTTTTGTGGATCTATAATCCAGTGTGTGGTCAAGCAGCCCACGTTTGCACATTGTCATCTCCTGTTTTATCTTACTGATGTGGCTGATGATATGAACAACATGCCATGCACATTATCCAAAATAGATACAATGATTTTATTTGCCCTTCATCTATGCTTGTTATGTTGACAGGGTAATCCAGTAGTGTGGTGAAGCTCCCCGCATTATGAACAATGCCAAATTATGCTATTGATATTTTGAACTTATTCTTTATTTTCTAATTTGAAATTGGATAGAATTGACAGAACAGTTATCATCTTTGTTTATACACGTGCAAAACCTGTCATCTCTCTGCTTTGTTTCAGGGTGATATGCCTGATGGCATGCACAAGTCTGCCGAAGGCTGTGAGACAAACCCAACATATATTGCATCAAAGAAGGCAAAACATCTTGAAGATAGCGAGACAACCCCAAAGTCTTGTCTTGATGCAGTGTTCAAGTTACTTGAGACTAACAGTCAGACAAGCTCACAAAATTCGTTGTCTGAATCAGTTCGACTTCTTCAGTCCCAAGTTCTAGCAGAAAGGCATTCTACAACTCAACTTTGACTTGAAGTCCTATCTCTAAGAAAGATTGCGGAGAACACCAATGAGAACCTCATCGCTAAACAGCTACACCTGGAAGCTATGACCGACATGCTAGGCCGGTCTCACAGCCTTGCTCAGCAGCTTGCGCAGCAGTTCCCCCGCAAGACTAACCTTTCTTGAACTATCTTGGAAGTGGTCTCGGTTCAGTATTATTTTGTTACGCTGCAATGGTGCCCAGTTTTTGTAATCTACTTCTTCGGTGCCCAAACTTACACCGACCTATATTTTAGTTGGGCCTTTTGTCGACCCAGCGCTTAGTTCGGCCCAGGTAGCATTGGGCCATTAATAGGCTGAATATTGTACTCACCTGTTATGGCCGAGATGAAACCACGGGCCTTTAGCAGGCCAAAATGCATGTTGGGCCTCAATTGTCACTAGTCATGGACGGGCCTTCAGCAGGCCGAAATGTAGACCAGGCCGTTATGGGCCCAGTTAGCTCACGGGCCGTTAGCAGGCTGAAACATATCTCGGTTCTTAGTTGGCCCACTGATATCATGGGCCTTTAAGAGGACGAAAGCTTAGTACAGGCATCAACGGGCCGAATTACGCGACAGGCCTTTAACAGGCCCAAAGTCACGTTGGGCTTAACTGTTGCCACCTTTAGCACGGGCCATTAGTGGGCCCGATGTCCCGTCGGACCATATATGGCCCATGGGCAGCACGGGCCATTCCCAGTCCAAAAGTCACACCGGGCTGAAATGGGACCATGTCTACATCAGGCCTCTAACAAGCCGAAAGTCACTGGGCTGTAGTTGGGCCCGAATATTCAGCGAACAATTAACTGGCCAGATCTTGCTTCGGGCCGCAAATGGGCCCAAATATTGGGCGAACAATTAACGGGCCAGATCTGGCTTCAGGCCGTAAATGGGCCCAAATATTGGGCGAACAATTAATGGGCCAGATCTGGTTTCGGGCTGTAAATGGGCCTTTATTAAGTAGTCCGTTATTGGGCTGGCCCACTAGTACCTCATTAAGTTCTACGAGCATTTGACTGGGCCGGCCTTTTTAACCTATATGGGCCTCTGTTGGGCCCAGCCACGTGTCAACGTACCATAGGCATGTCTCCTCCAATAGACGGGCGACATCTGGCCCACTGAAGAGCTGACAGGTGTTCCCTTCGGCCAATCAGAATTTTACACGTGGAAATTTCCCATTGGTCGGGGCTGTTAACGGGTTATCGGATCTAAAACCCGACCCGATAGCTTAACGGCGTTCCCTTACGGTGGATGCCACGTGTCGGTCACCCTTGACGAAAGCACTTCTGTGATGCGCGATTTATCGTCATGGAAGTGGACACTTCCATGATGATAATTTGGGTAATGTCATGGAACACTTCTACGATAGCAGAGGTATGACTATCTTGATTCTGTCATAAATTTGTCATGGATGTACATGCATGACAAAAAACGAGACCTACTGTATCATCACGGAAGTGTATTTTTTCTGTAGTGTGGAGACTATGATTCCCCCACAAGTCGGGATGAGACTTCGGACTTTATAAAAAAAGGAGAGAGAAATTCCAAAAAAAGAGGCCCAAAAGGAAAAAAAGAGAAAAAGAAAAAAAAAGAAAAAATATAAAATGAGAGAAAAAGAGAGAAGGGACAATGCTACTATCCTTTTACCACACTTGTGCTTCAAAGTAGCACGATGATCTTCATGATAGAGAGTCTCCTATATTGTCACTTTCATATACTAGTGGGAATTTTTCATTTTAGAACTTGGCTTGTATATTCCAATGATAGGTTTCCTCAAAATGCCCTAGGTCTTCGTGAGCAAGCGAGTTGGATGCACACCCACTTAGTTTCTTTTGTTCAGCTTTCATACATTTATAGCTCTAGTGCATCCATTGCATGACAATCCCTACTCACTCACATTGATATCTATTAATGGGCATCTCCATAGCCCATTGATACGCCTAGTTGATGTGAGACTATCTCCTCCTTTTTGTCTTCTCCACAACCACCATTCTATCCCACATATAGTGCAATGTCCATGGCTCACGCTCATGTATTGCGTGAAAGTTGAAAAAGTTTGAGATTACTAAAGTATGAAACAATTGCTTGGCTTGTCATCGGGGTTGTGCATGATTAAATACTTTGTGTGATGAAGATAGAGCAACAACCAACTATATGATTTTGTAGGGATAACTTTCTTTAGCCATGTTATTTCGAGAAGACATGATTACTTTGATTAGTATGCTTGAAGTATTACTATTTCTTATGTCAATATGAACTTTCATTTTGAATCATTTGGATCTGAACATTCATGCCACAATAAAGAAAATTTCATTGAGAATTATGCTAGGTAGCATTCCACAACAAAAATTCTGTTTTTATCATTTACCTACTTGAGGACGAGGAGGAATTAAGATTGGGGATGCTTGATACGTCTCCAACATATTTAAATTTTTTGATTGTTCCATGCTATTATATTACCCGTTTAGGATGTTTATGGGCTTTACTTTACACATTTATATCATTCTTGGGACTAACCTACTAACCGGAGGCCCAGCCCGTATTGCTGTTTTTTTTTGCCTATTTCAATGTTTCGAAGAAAAGGAATATCAAACGGAGTCCAAACGGAATGAAACCTTCGGAAGCGAGATTTTTGGAACAAAGGTGATCCAGATGACTTGGAGTGGAAGTCAAGAAACAAGGGAGGCGGCCACGAGGGTTCCCGGCGCGCCCCCCACCCTCGTGGGCCCCTTGGGCGTCCACCGACCTACTTCTTCCTCCTATGTATACCCATGTACCCCGAAAATATCAGAGGCGACCATGAAAAACTATTTCCACCACCGTAACCTTCTATATCCGCGAGATCCGATCTTGGAGCCTTCGCCGGCTCTTCTTGATAACCCACAAGTGTAGGGGATCACAACAGTTTTCGATAAGTAAGAGTGTCGAACCCAAGGAGGAGCTAAAGGTAGAATAAATATTCCCTCAAGTTCTGTCGACCACCGATACAACTCTATGCATGCTTGACGTTCACTTTACCTAGAACAAGTATGAAACTAGAAGTACTTTGTAGGTGCGATAGGATAGGTTTGCAAGATAATAAAGAGCAATTGAATATAAACTAGGGGCTGTTTAAATAAAGAAGAAATAAGTAAATATAGCGAGTGTGGAAAATTGGTGGTAAGAGTTGTGGAATTTTCCCTAAGCAATTGACTACGTTACTAGACCGGTAATCACTAATGCAATTCTATTTGAGGGAGAGGCATAAGCAAACATACTTTCTCTACTTGGATCATATGCACTTATGATTGGAACTCTAGCAAGCATACGCAACTACTAAAGATTCATTAAGGTAAAACCCAACCATAGCATTAAAGCATCAAGTCCCCTCTTATCCCATACGTAAACAACCTACTTACTCGGGTTTGTGCTTCTATCTCTCACGCCACCCACCATAAGCAAATCATAAACATATTGCAAACCCTACAGAGGGAATCCCTCACACTTGCGCGACACAGAGGGCACAATAGGAGAGAACCAATAATAAAACATGCAACTCAAACCAATCATAGCAATTCATCAATCACCGATAGGACAACGAAAATCTACTCAGACATCATAGGATGGCAACACATCATTGGAAAATAATATGAAGCATAAAGCACCATGTTCAAGTAGAGGGTACAACGGGTTGCGGGAGAGTGGACCGCTGGATATAGATGGGGGAAGGTGATGGAGATGTTGGTGAAGATGACGGCGGTGTTGGTGAAGATCGCGGTGATGATGATGGCCCCCGGCGGCGTTCCGGTGCCACCAGAAGTAAGGGGGGAGAGCCCCCCTTCTTCTTCTTCTTCCTTGAACTTCTCCCTAGATGGGAGAAGGGTTTCCCCTCTGGTCCTTGGCTCCCATGGCGTGGGAGGGGCGAGAGCCCCTCCGAGATTGGATCTATCTCTCTGTTTCTACGTTCTCTGTTTCTGCCCCTTCACCGTTTCCTTTATATCTGGAGACCCGTAACTCCGATTGGGGTGAATCTTTCACCCAGATTTTTCTCATAAAATTAGCTTTCTTGCGGCAAAAGAAGGGCATCAACAGCCTTATGGGTGGCCCACTCGAGTCCAGGGTGTGCCCAGGGGGGAGGGCGCGCCCCCCTGTCTCGTGGACACCCCGGACACCGTTTCGCGTTGATTCTTCCTCCAGAAAATCCCAAATATTCCAAAATAATTCTCTGTCCGTTTTTATCCCGTTTGGACTCCGTTTGATATTGGTTTTCTGCGAAACATAAAACATGCAACAAACAGGAACTGGCACTGGGCACTGGATCAATATGTCAGTCCCAAAAATAGTATAAAAAGTTGCCAAAAAGTATATGAAAGTTGAAGAATATTGGCATGGAACAATCAAAAAATATAGATACGACGGAGACGTATCAGCGCTCCGCCGGAGAGGGAATCGATCACGGAGGGCCTCTTCATCATCTCCAAGGCCTCTCCGATGAGTTGTGAGTAGTTTACAACAGACCTTCGGGTCCATAGTTATTAACTAGATGGCTTCTTCTCTCTCTTTGGATCTCAATACCATGTTCTCCTCGATCTTCTTGGAGATCTATTCGATGTAACTCTTTTTGCGGTGTGTTTTTCGAGATCCGATGTATTGTGGGTTTATGATCAAGTTTATCTATGAGAAATATTTGAATCTCCTCTGAATTCTTTTATGTGTGTTTAGTTATCTTTGCAAGTCTCTTTGAATTATCAGTTTGGTTTGGCCTACTAGATTGATCTTTCTTGCAATGGGAGAAGTGCTTAGCTTTGGGTTCAATCTTGCGGTGTCCTTTCCCAGTGACAGCAGGGGCAGCAAGGCACGTATTGTATTGTTGCCATCGAGGATAAAAAGATGGGGTTTATATCATATTGCACGAGTTTATCCCTCTACATCATGTCATCTTTCTTAAAGCGTTACTCTGTTCTTTATGAACTTAATACTCTAGATGCATGATGGATAGCGGTCGATGTGTGGAGTAATAGTAGTAAATGCAGGTAGGAGTCGGTCTACTTGTCACGGACGTGATGCCTATATACATGATCATGCAGAGATAATCTCATAATTATTCTCTTTTCTATCAATTGCTCGACAGTAATTTGTTCACCCACCGTTATACTTATGCTATCTTGAGAGAAACCACTAGTGAAACCTATGGCCTCTGGGTCTATCTCTTATCATATAAGCTTTCAATCTAATTTTATTTGCATCTTTACTTTTCCAATATATATCATAAAATACCAAAAATACATTTATCTTATCATTTATCTCTATCAGATCTCACTTTTGCAAGTGGCCTTGAAGGGATTGACGACCCATTTATTGCGTTGGTTGCGAGTTCTTGTTTGTTTGTGTAGGTGTATGGGACTTTTGAGGAGCCTCCTACTTGATTGATACCTTGGTTCTCAAAAACTGAGGGAAATACTTATGCTACTATTGTTGCATCACCATTTCCTCTTCAAGGAAAACCAACGCAAGCTCAAGACGTAGCAATCATCACATGGTGTCTCAGCACGACGAACTTTGGCAACGGTGCATACTCAGGGAGAACACTTATACCTTGAAATTTAGTGAGAGATCATCGTATAATGCTACCGTCAATCAAAGCAAAATAAGATGCATAAAAGATAAACATCACATGAAATCAATATAAGTGATATGATATGGCCATCATCTTCTTGTGCCTTTGATCTCCATCTCCAAAGCACCATCATGATCACCATCATCACCGGCGTGACACCTTGATCTTCATCATAGCATCGTTGTCGTCTCGCCAACTATTGCTTCTACTACTATCACTTTCGCTTAGTGATAAAGTAAAGCAATTACATGGCGATTGCATTTCATACAATAAAGCGTCAACCATATGACTCCTGCCAGTTGCCAATAACTCCGTTTCAAAACATGATCATCTCATACAATAAAATATAGAATCATGTCTTGACCATATCACATCACAACATGCCCCACAAAAACAAGTTAGACGTACTCTACTTTGTTGTTGCAATTTAACGTGGCTGCTACAGGCTTAGCAAGAACCGTTCTTACCTACACATCAAAAACCACAACGATTTTTCGTCAAGTATGTGTTGTTTTAACCTTCAACAAGGACAGAGCATAGTCACACTCGATTCAACTAAAGTTGGAGAAACTGACACCCGCCAGCCACCTGTGTGCGAAGCACGTCGGTAGAACCAGTCTTGCGTAAGCGTACATGTAATGTCGGTCCGGACCCTTCATCCAACAATACCTCTGAATCAAAGTATGACATGCTGGTAAGCAGTATGACTATTATCGCCCACAACTCACTTGTGTTCTACTCGTGCATATAACATCTATGCATAAACCTGGCTCTGATGCCACTGTTGGGGAACGTGGTAATTTCAAAATTTTCCTACACACAAGCAAGATCATGTTGATGCATAGCAACAAGAGGGGAGAGTGTTGTCCACGTACCCTCGTAGACCGAAAGCAGAAGCGTTATGACAACGCGGTTGATGTAGTCGTACATCTTCATGATCGACCGATCCTAGTACCGAACGTACGACACCTCTGCAATCTCCACACGTTTAGCTTGGTGACGTCCCACGAACTCCGATCCAGCAAAGTGCCGAGGGAGAGTTTCATCAGCACGGTGGCGTGATGACGGTAATGATGAAGTTACCGACGCAGGGCTTCGCCTAAGCACTACAACAATATGACCGAGGTGGATTATGGTGGAGGGGGGCACCGCACACGGCTAAGAGATCAATGATCAACTTGTGTGTTCTAGGGTGCCCCCTTGCCCTTGTATATAAAGGAGGGAGGGAGGAGGAGGCCGACCCTCATAGGGTGCACCCAAAGTGTGGAGTCCTACTAGGACTCCCTAGTCCTAGTAGGATTCCACCTCCCACATGGAGTAGGAAAAGGGGAAATGAGAAGGAGAAGGAAGGAAGGGGGCGCCCCCTTCCCTAGTTCAATTCGGACCAGTCCATGGGGAGGGGTGTGGCCACCCTTGAGGCCATTTCTCTCCTTTCCCGTATGGCCCATTAAGGCCCAATACGAATTCCTGTAACTCTCCGGTATTCCGAAAAATACCCGAATCACTCGGAACCTTTCCGATGTACGAATATAGCCTTCCAATATATCGATCTTTACGGCTCAATCATTTCTAGACTCCTCATCATATCGCCGATCTCATCCGGGACTCCGAAGAAACTTCGGTCATCAAATCACATAACTCATAATATAAATCATCACCAAATGTTAAGCGTGCGGACCCTACGGGTTCGAGAACTATGTAGACATGACCGAGACACATCTCCGGTCAATAACCAATAGTGTAACCTGGATGCTCATATTGGCTCCTACATATTCTTCGAAGATCTTTATCAGTCAAATCGCATAACAACATACGTTGTTCCCTTTGTCATCGGTATGTTACTTGCCCGAGCTTCGATCGTTGGTATCACCATACCTAGTTCAATCTCGTTACCGGCAAGTCTCTTTACTCATTACATAATGCGTCATCCCGCAACTAACTCAGTACTCACATTGCTTGCAAGGCTTATAGTGATGTGCACTACCGAGAGGGCCCAGAGATACCTCTCTGACAATCAGAGTGACAAATCCTAATCTCGATCTATGCCAACTCAACAAGTACCATCGGAGACACCTGTAGAGCACCTTTATAATCACCCAGTTACGTTGTGATGTTTGGTATCACACAAAGTGTCCCTCCGATACTAGAGAGTTGCATAATCTCATAGTCATAGGAACATGTATAATTCATGAAGAAAACAATAGCAACAAACTAAACGATCAAGTGCTAAGCTAACGGATGGGTCAAGTCAATCACATCATTCTCTAATGATGTGACCCCGTTAATCAAATGACAACTCATGTCTATGGCTAGGAAACTTAACCACCTTTGATTCAACGAGCTAGTCAAGTAGAGGCATACTAGTGACATTATGTTTGTCTATGTATTCAACACATGTACTAAGTTTCCGGTTAATACAATTCTAGCATGAGTAATAAACAGTTATCATGATATAAGGATATATAAATAACAACTTTATTATTGCCTCTAGGGCATATTTCCTTCAGTCTCCCACTTGCACTAGAGTCAATAATCTAGTTCACATCACCATGTGATTTAACACCAATATTCACATATGTATGTGATTAACACCCATAGTTCACATCATCATGTGACCAACACCCGAAGGGTTTACTAGAGTCAATAATCTAGTTCACATCGCTATGTGATTAACACCGAAAGAGTACTAAGGTATGATCATGTTTTGCTTGTGAAAGAAGTTTAGTCAACGGGTCTGTCACATTAAGACCGTATGTGTTTTGCAAATATTGTACGTCTACAATGCTCTGCATGGAGCTATCTAGCTAATTGCTCCCACTTTCAATATGTATCCAGATTGCGACTTAGAGTCATCTGGATCGATGTAAAAGCTTGCACCGATGTAACTCTTTACGACGAACTCTTTTATCACCTCCATAACTGAAAACATTTCCTTAGTTCTCACTAAGGATATTCTTGACCGCTGTCCAGTGGACTACTTCTAGATCAAAATTGTACTCCCTTGCCAAACTTAGAGCAAGGTATACAATAGGTCTGGTACACAGTATAGCATACTTTATAGAACCTATGACTGAGGCATATGGAATGACTTTTCATTCTCTTTCTATTTTCTGCCATGGTCGGGTTTTGAGTCTTACTCAACTTCACACCTTGCAACACAGGCAAGAACTCCTTCTTTGACGGTTCCATTTTGAACTACTTCAAAATCTTATCAAGGTATGTACTCATTGAAAAATCTTATCAAGTGTCTTGATCTATCTCTATAGATCTTGATGCTCAATGTGTAAGCAGCTTCACCGAGGTCTTTCTTTGAAAAACTTCTTTCAAACACTCCTTTATGCTTTCCAGAAAATTCTACATTATTTCTGATCAACAATATGTCATATATATATATATACTTATCAAAAAGGTTGTAGTGCTCCCACTCGCTTTCCTATAAATACAAGCTTCACCGCAAGTTTGTATAAAACTATATGCTTTGATCAACTCATCAAAGCATAGATTCCAACTCCGAGATGCTTTGCACCAGTCCATAGATGGATCACTGGAGCTTACACACTTTGTTGGCACCTTTCGGATTGACAAAACCTTCTGGTTGCATCATATACATCTCTTCTTTAATAAATCGATTAAGGAATGCAATTTTGACATCCATTTGCCAGATTTATCTCAGATTTCATGGCCTTCAAGCCATTTCGCGGAATCTGGGCTCATCATCGCTTCCTCATAGTTCGTAGGTTCATCATGGTCTAGTAACATGACTTCCAGAACAGGATTACCGTACCACTCTGGTGCGGACTGTACTTTGGAAGGCCTACGAGGTTCTGTAGTAACTTAATCTGAAGTTTCATGATTGCCACCATTAGCTTCCTCACTAATTGGTGTAAGGATCACTAGAACTAATTTATGTGATGAACTACTTTCCAATTCGGGAGAAGGTACAATTACCTTATCAAGCTCTACTTTCCTCCCACTTACTTCTTTCGAGAGAAACTCCTTCTCTAGAAAGGATCCATCTTAGAAACGAATATCTTGCCTTCAGATCTGTGATAGAAGGTGTACCCAACAGTTTGCTTTGGGTATTCTATGAAGACGCACTTCTCCAATTTGCGTTCGAGCTTATCAGGTTGAAGCTTTTTCGCATAAGCATCACAGCCCCAAACTTTAAGAAAGACAACTTTGGTTTCTTGCCAAACCACAGTTCATAAGGCGTCGTCTCAATGGATTTTGATGGTGCCCTATTTAAAGTGAATGCAACTATCTATAATGCATAACCCCAAAACGATATTGGTAAATCAGTAAGAGACATCATAGATCGCACCATATCCAATAAAGTGCGGGTACGACATTCGAACACACCATTAGGCTGTGGTGTTCCAGGTGGCGCGAGCTGTGAAACTATTCCACATTGTTTTAAATGAAGGCCAAACTCATAACTCAAATATTCTCCTCCACGATCAGATCGTAGTAACTTTATTTTCTTGTTACGATGATTCTCCACTTCACTCTGAAATTCTTTGAACTTTTCAAATGTTTCAGACTTGTGCTTCATTAAGTAGATATACTCATATCTGCTCAAATCATCTATGAATGTCAGAACATAACGATACCCGCCACAAGCATCAACACTCATTGGACCGCATGCATCGATATGTATTATTTCCAATAAGTTAGTAGCTCGTTCCATTGTTCCGGAGAACGAAGTTTTAGTCATCATGCCCAAAAGGCACGGTTCGCAAGCATCAAAGGATTTATAACCAAGTGATTCCAAAAGTCCATCTTTATGGAGTTTCTTCATGCACTTTACACCGATATGACCCAAACGGTAGTGCCACAAATAATTTGCACTATCATTATCAACTTTGCATCTTTTGGCATCAATATTATGAATATGTGTATCAATACGATCGAGTTCCAACAAACTATTTTCATTGGGTGTATGACCATTGAAGGTTTTATTCATATAAACAGAACAACAATTATTCTTTGACTTTAAATGAATAACCGTATTGCAATAAATATGATCAAATCATATTCATGCTCAACACAAACGCCAAATAACATTTATTTAGGTTTAACACTAATCCCAAAAGTATAGGGGGTGTGCGATGATGATCATATCAATCTTGAAAGCACTTCCAACATACATCATCACTTCACCCTAACTAGTCTCTATCTCTTCCGCAACTCCTGTTTTGAGTTACTAATCTTAGCAACCGAACAAGTATCAAATACCCAGGTGTTACTATGAGCACTAGTAAGGTACACATCAATAGCATGTATATCAAATATACCTTTGTTCACAAAATATTCAGGGCATTTCCGCTTCCAGTGATCTTTTCCTTTGCAGTAGAATCACTCAGTTTCAGGCTTTGGTCCAGCTTTGGGCTTCTTCACGGGAGTGACAACTTGCTTGACATTCTACTTGAAGTTCCCTTTCTTTCCCTTTGCCCTTTTCTTGAAACTAGTGGTCTTGTCAATCATCAACACTTGATGCTCTTTATTGATTTCTACCTTCATCAATTTTAGCATCACGAAGAGCTTGGGAATTGTTTTCTTCATCCCTTGCATACTATAGTTCATCACGAAGTTCCAGTGACTTGGTGATGATGACTAGAGAACTCTGTCAATCACTATCTTATCTGGAAGATTAACTTCCACTTGATTCAAGTGATTGTAGTACCCAGACATTCTGAGCACATTCTCACTAGTTGAGCAATTCTCCTCCATCTTTTAGTCAAAGTACTTGTCAGAGGTCTCATACCTCTTGACACGGGCATGAGTCTAAAATACCAATTTCATCTCTTGGAACATCTCACATGCTCCATGATGTTTCAAAAACGTTTTTGAAGTCCCGATTCTAAGCCGTAAAGTATGGTGCACAAAACTATCAAGTAGTCATCATATTTAGCTAGCCAAACATTCATAACGTCTGCATCTTCTTCTGCAATAGGTCTGTCGCCTAGCGGTGCATCAAGGTCATAATTTATTCTGTGCAGCAATGATGATACACCTCATATCACGGTCCTAGTCCGCATCTTTGCTACTAACATCTTTCAACTTAGTTTTCTCTAGGAACATATAAAAAACATATGGAAGTTATAACGCGAGCTATTGATCTACAACATAATTTGCAAAATACTATCAGGACTAAGTTCATGATAAATTAAAGTTCAATTAATCATATTACTTAAGAACTCCCACTTAGATAGACATCCCTCTAATCATCTAAGTGATCACGTGATCCAAATCAACTAAACCATGGCCGATCATCACGTGAAATGGAGTAGCTTTCAATGGTGAACATCACTATGTTGATCATATCTACTAAATGATTCACGCTCGACCTTTCGGTCTCAGTGTTCCGATGCCATATCTGCATATGCTAGGACCGTCAAGTTTATCCCGAGTATTTCTGCGTGCGCAAAACTGGCTTGCACCCGTTGTATGTGAATGTAGAGCTTATCACACCCGATCATTGATACGTCTCCAACGTATCTATAATTTTTTATTATTCCATGCTATTATATTACCCGTTTTGGATGTTTATGGGCTTTACTTTACACATTTATATCATTTTTGGGACTAACATACTAACCGGAGGCCCAACCCGTATTGCTGTTTTTTTGCCTATTTCAGTGTTTCGAAGAAAAGGAATATCAAACGGAGTCCAAACGGAATGAAACCTTCGGTAACGTGATTTTTGGAACAAACGTGATCCAGAGGACTTGGAGTGGAAGTCAAGAAACAAGGGAGGCAACCACGAGGGTGCCCGGCGCGCCCCCTAGGGCTGGGCACGCTCCCCACCCTCGTGGGCTCTTCGGGCGTCCACCGACCTACTTCTTCCTCCTATATATACCCATGTACCATGAAAACAACAGAGGCGACCACGAAAAACTATTTCCACTGCCGTAAACCTCTATATCCGCGAGATCCCATCTTGGAGCCTTCGCCGACGCTCCACCGGAGGGGGAATCAATCACGGAGGGCCTCTACATCATCTCCAAGGCCTCTCCGATGAGTTGTGAGTAGTTTACCATAGACCTTCGGGTCCATAGTTATTAGCTAGATGGCTTCTTCTCTCTCTTTGGATCTCAATACCATGTTCTCCTCGATCTTCTTGGAGATCTATTCGATGTAACTGTTTTTGCGGTGTCTTTGTCGAGATCTGATGAATTGTGAGTTTATGGTCAAGTTTATCTATGAGAAATATTTGAATCTCCTCTGAATTCTTTTATGTGTGATTAAGTTATATTTCCAAGTCTCTTCGAATTATCAATTTGGTTTGGCCTACTAGATTGATCTTTCTTGCAATGGGAGAAGTGCTTAGCTTTGGGTTCAATCTTGCGGTGTCCTTTCCCAGTGACAGCAGGGGCAGCAAGGCACGTATGTATTGTTGCCATCGAGGATAAAAAGATGGGGTTTATATCATAGTGCATGAGTTTATACCTCTACATCACGTCATCTTTCTTAAAGTGTTACTCCGTTCTTTATGAACTTAATACTCTAGATGCATGCTGGATAGCGGTCGATGTGTGGAGTAATAGTAGTAGATGCAGGCATGAATCCGTCTACTTTTCATGGACGTGATGCCTATATACATGATCATGCCTAGATAATCTCATAATTATTCGCTTTTCTATCAATTGCTCGACAGTAATTTGTTCACCCACCATAATACTTATGCTATCTTGAGGGAAGCCACTCGTGAAACCTATGCCCCACGGGTCTATCTCTTATCATATAAGCTTTCAATCTACTTTAATTTGCATCTTTACTTTTCCAATCTATTTCATAAAATACCAAAAATATATTTATCTTATCATATTATCTCTATCAGATCTTACTTTTGCAGGTGGCCTTGAAGGGATTGACAACCCCTTTATTGCATTGGTTGCGAGTTCTTGTTTGATTGTGTAGGTGCGTCGGACTTTTGAGGAGCCTCCTACTGGATTGATACCTTGGTTCTCAAAAACTGAGGGAAATACTTACGCTACTATTGCTGCATCACCCGTTCCTCTTCAAGGAAAACCAACACAAGCTCAAGACGTAGCAAGAAGGATTTCTGGCGCCGTTGCCGGGGAGGTCTTCGCTCAAGTCAAGACATAACAAGTACCCATGACAAACTCTTCTCCCTCACACTTACATTATTTGCCATTTGCCTCTCGTTTTCCTCTCCCCCACTTCACCCTTGCCGTTTTATTCTCCCTCTCTTTCCCAATCTCCTCGCTCTTTCGCTTGCCTTTTTGCTTGCTTGTGTGTTGGATTGCTTGTCGCGATGGCGCAAGATAATACCAAATTGTGTGACTTTTCCAATACCAATAATAATTATTTCCTTAGTACTCCGATTGCTCCTCTTAATGATGTTGAGTCTTGTGAAATCAATGCTGCTTTGCTGAATCTTGTTATGAAAGATCAATACTCTGGCCTTCCTAGTGAAGATGCCGCTACCCATCTAAACAACTTTGTTTATTTGTGTGAGATGCAAAAGAAGAAAGATATGGATAATGATATTTTTAAATTGAAGTTATTTCCGTTTTCACTTAGAGATCGCACTAAAGTTTGGTTCTCGTTTTTGCCAAAGAATGTATTGATTCAAGGAATAAGTGCAAAGATGCTTTTATCTCAAAGTATTTTCCTCCCGCTAAGATCATCTCTATTAGGAACGATATTATCAATTTTAAACAACTTGATCATGAGCATGTTGCCCAATCTTGGGAAAGAATGAGATTGATGATTTGTAGTTGCCCTACTCATGGTTTGAATTTATGGATGATCATACAAATTTTTTTATGCCGGATTGAATTTTGCTTCTAGAAATCTTTTAGATTCGGCCGCCGGAGGCACATTTATGGAAATCACCTTAGGAGAAACTACTAAACTCCTTGATAATATTATGGCTAATTATTCTCAATGGCACACTGAAAGATCTACTAGTAAAAATGTGCATGCTATAGAAGAAATTAATGTTTTGAGTGGAAAGATGGATGAACTTATGAAATTGTTTGCTACTAAGAGTGCTCCTATTGATCCCAATGATATGCCTTTGTCTACTTTCATTGAGAATAATAATGAACCTATGGATGTGAATTTTGTTGGTAGGAATAATTTTGGTAACAATGCTTATAGAGGAAACTTTAATCCTAGACCGTTCCCTAGTAATTCCTCTAATAATTATGGAAATTCCTACAATAATTCTTATGGTAATTTTTAATAAGATACCCTCTGATCTTGAGAATAGCGTGAAAGAATTTATGATCTCTCAAAAGAATTTTAATGCCATGCTTGAAGAAAAATTTCTTAAAGTTGATGATTTGGCTAGGAATGTTGATAGACTTTCGCTTGATGTTGATTCTTTGAAACTTAGATCTACTCCTCCTAAGCATGATATCAATGAGTCTCTCGAACTATGAGAATTGCCATTGATGAGTGCAAAGAAAGAACCGCTAGATTGCATGCTAAGAAAGATTGCTTTGTAAAAGTGTGTTCTTCTAGTTTCCATGAAAATAATGATGAAGATATAAAAGTTATTGATGTGTCCCCTATTAAATCTTTGTTTTGCAATATGAATCTTAATAATGATGGGACTCGAGATGAGTCAACTTTAGTTAAAAGGCGTCACAATGATTCGGAGTTCTTAGATCTTGATGCTAAATTTGGTAAAAGTGGGATTTGGGAGGTCAAGACTTTAAATAGCATTGAACCCAATATCTTGGATTTCATGGAATTTAATTATGATAATTGTTCTTTAGAAGGTTGTATTTCCTTGTTGCAATCCATGTTGAATTCTCCTCATGCTTATAGTCAAAATAAAGCCTTTACCAAACATATTGTTGATGCCTTGATGCAATCTTATGATGAAAAACTTAATTTGGAAGTTTCTATACCTAGAAAACTTAAAGAGGAGTGGGAACCTACTATAACTATTAAAATTAAAGATCATGAGTGATAGGCTTCATGTGATTTGGGTGCTATTGTTTCCACAATTCCGAAAACTTTATGTGATATTCTAGGTTTCCATGATCTTGATGATTGCTCTTTAAATTTGCACCTTGTGGATTCCACCATTAAAAAGCCAATGGGAAGGATAAATGATGTTCTCATTATTGCAAGTAGGAAATTGGTGCCCGTAGATTTTATCGTTCTTGATATAGATTGCAATCTTTCATGTCCTATTATTCTTGGTATACCTTTCCTTAGAATGATTGGTGCGATTATTGATATGAAGGAAGGGAATATTAGATTCCAATTTCCATTAAGGAAAGGCATGGAGCACTTTCCAAGAAAGAAAGTCAAATTACCTTATGAATCTATCATGCGAGCTACTTATGAATTAGATGCCAAAGATGGCACTACTTATATCTATCCTCGCTTTTATGCCTAGCTAGGGGCGTTAAACGATAGCGCTAGTTGGGAGGAAACCCAATTTTATTTTAGTTTTTTTTTTGTTTTTGCTTCTATTTAGTAATAAATTTTTCATCTACCTTCTGTTTAGATGTGTTTTTATGTTTTGATTACTGTTTGTGCCAAGTAGAACCTATAGGATAACCTATGGTGATTGTTAATTTGATTCTGCTGAAAAAAAGAAACTTTGCGCTCACGAAAATAATGTTGGTAATTCACAGAAACGTGCTTTTGCGTTTATTCTTTTTGTTGTAGACCAATAGACAAATTGCCTAGGACTTCCGTAACATCCCAAATTTTCAATTTGGAATCTTATACAATAAATCATCCTTGCATATCATATTTTATTTGCGTTTTGTCTTGATCCTAGAAATTTCACGCAACTCAAGGACCCACGGAGAGAGTTGGGGCTTTCGTTATTTTCATATTTGGGTTTTCTCAAATTTTGAAAGTAGATAATCTGATTTTTATTATTTTATCTTCAGTTATTTCTATTAAAAAATATAGAGAGAGGGAATAAAATGACTTTCCCAAAAAAAAGAAATACTGAGGATTTAATATTAAAATCAAATAAGATTTTATTTTGGAGTTTATCGCTATTTTATTTGAATTTAGGAAAATTGCACGTTTTTCAAAGTTGCATTTCAGGGCCAAGAAAATGTTCATCTCATTCTAAATATTTTATTTATACGGTGAAAAATTGTTTTGGCATTTTTAGAATTTTATTTTATTTTCTAGGATTTATTTAAGTTTCGGCCGATTTTTAAAAAACAAACTGTTCGGACCGACCGAACCGAAGGCCCAGCCGGCCTAGCCGCGCAGCCTCCCCGTCCTGTGCCCGCACCGGACTCCGCCGGAGTCCGGGAGTCCACCGCCGCCCCGGTGCCCCCTTCCCCAAGACGACCCCGTCCCCCTCCCCTTTAAATACCCCGCCGCCACCACCCCGTCCCGCCCCGCCGCCTGCAGCCGCAGCAGCAGCTGCTGCCACCGCCGCTTGCCGCGCCGCCGCTGTTTGCCGCGCACGTCGCCGCCGACACCCTTCATCGTCGCCGCCCGCTCGCGCGCCGCCCTCCACCGCCGCCGCCGACGCCACCCAGCCCCGCCGGAGCCCCGAGCCCCGCCGGAGCCCCGAGCCCCGCCGGACCCGACGAGGTAGCCGCCGATGCCGCTGCTGGTTTTTTCTATAAAACCGTTCATTTTTTAAAACCCAAATCCGTTTTTTTAGATCGGTTTGTCGGTTTTTCTCGGTTTAGTTATTTTTGCGGATGTTCGTCCTTACGTTTGTTTTAACGAACGGTTTTTGTCGTTTAGCCGCAGACAGCGAACGTTCGTTCGTTAGCCTGTTCGTCCATTTTTCTTTTTCTCGGATTTTCCGCGATTATTTCCGATCGCGATTTCTGATCCAATTTTCGTTCTAGTGTAACTTTTCGCTCGTTTATCTGAATCAGGCAATTCAAGCGCCTAGAGTTTCGTCTCGAAACTCTCTTTCCGTTTAACCAACTCAAACAAGTTTTTGCTACTGTGAAATTTGACTTAGGTCCAGATTAGTAAACGAAGCTTGTTTCTTTCGCCGTTTGATTTTTGTTGCTTCGTTTGATTTGATTCTTTTTGCAAACCGGAGTTCTTAAGTTGAACTTTCTGGTTAGATCTCTTATTTTAGTTTTACCCGTGCATTATATGAGTGCTTATTGTATGCTTTTTTGTTTGCGATAGAGTACCCAGAGTGCGCCGCTTGCTACTTCGAATCTCTAGGTTTCATGGATCATCAGCAAGGCAAGTAACACTTTAATCATAACTCCTTACTACCCAGTTTTATTGCATTAGATCAATCCTCAAACAATTGCATGATTAGGATCTTATTAATATGTGGGTTTTGGGAAGTAGATGAGGTAGTACCTATTGCTTGTTTTATTATCAAACCTTTGGGAATTACTTCTGTGTTTGCTTATATTGCTATGCTATGCTCGTAGACGTAGATTGGGTGAGTGAATCCATGACAGATGTGAGATGGTTAATTAATGGTTTATTTAAGGTGGCAACTTTAATACACATCTGGGTGGATTGAGGCACCTTGGGATCCCAGTGATTGCCTATTTTTGTTTATATATGGACCGCCACCCAAGCTCAAAGGGATCATTAGATTATTCATGCTAGAAACTTCCATGTGCAGCCGCAAGCTACTATGGGCTCTAGCATAGTTGATTAAGTCGTGTGAACTCTTACAGTGGTAGACTATCAGATGTAGGGGAAGGTAGGTGTAACTGTCTACCCATCGTAAGGTGTAAACGCTTCTGAAAGACTATGTCTCGGTCATCCGTTTCTCAAACATCTTGTAGTGCGAGAATTCCAACGGAGGAGATCGAGTCTTGTGGCAAAAAGTGCACAAACCTCTGCAGAGTGTATAAACTAATCATGGTTAGCCGTGTCCCCGGTTATGGACGTTTCGAGTATCTAGTACCTGGATTATCATGTGAATCGCATCATGTTACTTTAATTTAATTTGTTGGGTTTAATGATGATGCTTAATTGGGATTGAGTTGGGTGAACATTATCAATGTTTAACAACCACCATGATAGTTAAATAAAATTTATTGCTTTGTTGTTGGGGAAAATTGGATTTTTGCAAAACTGTAACCATAGAGCTTTCCACCAGCCATATATGCATGTAGTGATAGCATTATTCTGTTCATTTCTCTCTATGTGTTATATTGCCTGCATATTCCATGTGCTGACCCATTTTCGGGATGCAACGTTCATGTTGCAGACTTTTCAGACAACGAGTAAGGTGCCTTAGGTCGTGGTCTTATACTCAGTGATGCCGTTGGAGTTGATGGACTCACTTATCTCCCAAGCCTTCTGCTGTTACCGTCATTAGATGGCCTTAAGCCATATTTATTGTAATAAGTTCTCTTTTGAGACATTCGATGTAATAAGTGTGTGATTGCTACTCTGTTATAAATCCTTCAAGTACTGTGCGTGTCAGCATTACCGATGCAGGGATGACACTGATGCATAGAGATCAGACTGTTTGAGGTCTGGTCGCTACAAGATGGTATCAGAGCACACGCTGACTGTAGGACACGACCACTAAGCTAAAGTCCTAGATCACTACTCTCTTCTCATTTTCCGACTCCTCATCTTTTCTACTCTTTTAGGATGGCGGATGCAAGGAACAAGTTCACGCAACTGGATGAAGATACACCCTTTGGACGCCACTTGAAGGAAGTCACTAAGAACCTGAACATCGGAGTACCTAGTTTCACCGGGACCTACATCGCCACTTTACCCGAAGAGGAGCACTGGATGATTGAAGTTCAAGTACCAGGAAGAACGTTCATGCACGTCACTAAACACATAGAGTTTTCCTTCGATGCACCAACCTGGAGTCTATGAAAGAGCATGGCGGCCCACATCACCATTGGATGCATTGGAGAAGTTTACCAAAAAGATCTCAAGGATACTATTTACCAGATTTGTGGGAGCCGAGATGAGCAATGGGAGATGATCAGTACCAGGAAGGATAGATCAATTGCAGCTTTCATACAGGAGTTAAACCAGCACATTTGTTGCCAGGAGAACCAAATGTGCGCAGGCATGATAGATCTGAAGAAGGCATTGACCAAGATCATGGAGCTGGAAGAAGAACTCAAGTCTACACGCAATGCATATGAGGAGGAAATGACAACATTTGTGGAGAAGAATGATGATCTAAAGAAGAAGCTAAAAGTATTCATGGGATTTCCCACGACTAGAGGAGAAGACGATGATTGCACTTGCCCAGAGAACTACACCATCATCGACGACACCGACTCAGACCCGGACGATAGCGATGATGACTTTGTTGATGAAGCTGGAGCAGATATCATGGAGTCTTCGACCGATCAATTTTTTGAGTCGACCACCATAACAGGAGTAGTATTCCCCCATGTATATAGTATAGTCCGAGCACTTTTGTAACAATAGTTAGACTGTGGTATGCCCTTGTTTGAATTGGTTGAAGTGATATTCTTTGCTTTTGTCTCATGTGCATATGGGTAGTGTTTTCTCTCTAGACCTCATTCTATTCTATACTCTCATCTTTTCTAAACCCTCAGATGCCTCCGAGACGTGACAATGGATTTGCTTTCCCACCGGAGCTCACTCAGTTGATCCAGCAGCAGAATGCATTGATGCAGATTCTAGTCCAGAATCAGAATCAGGGGAACAACAACAACAATAACCCACCACCACCACCTGTTGATCACTTAGCCCGTTTCTTGAGGATGAATCCGCCGGTGTTCTCCAGTAGCACCGAGATGATAGTTGCAGATGATTGGCTCCGCAAGACGGGAAGGGAGTTGACCATTGCAGGATGCACAGATGCGGAGAAGGTGCATTTTGCTGCACATCAGCTAGATGGACCCGCAGCATCATGGTGTGAGAATTTCACAGCCACTTATCCTATCGACACTGTCACATGGGACCAGTTTCAGCAGGCTTTACGTACTGCCCATGTTTCAGCAGGAGCTATGGCCATGAAGAAGCGTGAGTTTCGCAACTTGCACCAAGGAGGATGTACAGTTGGCTAGTATGTGGATGACTTTAGTAAGCTAGCACGTTATGCCCCAGATGACGTTGCTATGGATACAGCCAAGCAGGAGAAGTTTCTCGAAGGACTGAATGATGAGCTGAGCATGGAGTTGATGATAGCAACTTTCAACAACTACCAGGAGTTGGTATATAGAGCTCTCATGATTAAAGGGAAGCAGCAGCAGATTGACAACCGCAAGAGGAAGTATGGACACGGGAAGTACAATTCTGGAGCTCAGCAGAAGCCTCATTTTACCCCGAACTCGGGAGGACCTTTTCAGCATACCCATGGAGGAGGGAGTTCGCACAACCATAGTGGCCCCAAGAATGGTAATAGGAATGGAGGAAGCAATAGACAGAACCGTACCAACCCATCAACCCCAGCCAAGAGGGATCTGAGCCAAGTCACTTGCTATAAGTGTCAGAAGACTGGACATTATGCCAATGAATGTCCTGAAGCTAAGAATGGAAATGGCAATGGAAGCTCTGGGAAGAAGCTGGATCCTTTCAACAGGGGAGAGGTGAACCATGTTAACGTGGAGGAGGTTGAAGCCCAGCCAGATGCAGTAATAGGTAAGTTTTTGGTTAAGGCATTTACTGCAATCGTTCTTTTTGATACTGGTGCATCACATTCATACATATCAAGGGAATTTGTGGATAAGTATAAACTGCCCACCAAAGTTCTTAGAACACCTATGTTAGTAAGCTCACCAGGAGCGGAGTTATGGCTAGTCAAGGATGTTTTCAAGTGCCTTTGAGCATAGGTCGGCATGTTTTCCCCTCGGATTTAATCATTTTGGAATCGCAAGGTTTGGATGTGATTCTGGGTATGGATTGGCCATCGATTTATGGAGGAAACATCGATTGCGCCAGTAAGTCGGTTTTGCTTACCACCACAGAAGGAAGAAGGATCAAGTATGTATCATGGCATGAACCAAAAAGGACACAAGTAAATTCCTTATCAGGAGTTGTACAGGAGGAAGTACCAGTGGTGAAGGATTTCCCCGATGTATTTCCGGAAGAGTTGCCAGGCATGCCACCGGATAGAGACATTGAGTTTTTGATTGAGATTATGCCAGGCACAAGGCCAATATCTAAGAGACCGTACAGGATGCCCGCATAGGATTTGGAGGAAATTAAGAAGCAGATTAAGGAGCTACTAGATAAAGGTTATATTCGCCCAAGTTCTTCACCTTGGGGATCGCCAGTACTTTTAGTGGAGAAGAAGGATGGATCATTGAGGATGGTTGTGGATTGTCGAGGACTGAATGAAGTGACAATCAAGTATAAGTACCGGCTGTCGATGATCAATGACTTGTTTGACCAATTGCAAGGAGCTAAGGTATTTTCCAAGATCGATCTGCGATCAGGATATCACCAGTTGAAGATTCGAGAGCACGATATACCTAAGACGGCTTTTACCACCAGGTACGGGCTGTATGAGTATATCGTTATGTCATTTGGTCTGACTAACGCACCTACCTATTTCATGAACATGATGAACAAAGTGTTTATGGGGTTTCTGGATAAATTCGTCGTGGTGTTCATTGACGATATTTTGGTTTACTCGAAGAATGAAGAAGAGCATAAGGAGCATTTGCGTTTGGTACTTGGAAAGCTCGAAGAACATCAGTTATACGCCAAGTTCAGCAAATGTGAGTTTTGGTTGAAGGAAGTTGGATTCCTCGGACATGTTATACCCGGAGAAGGAATAGCAATAGACCCCACCAAAGTTGTCACTTTGACAAATTGGGTAGCCCCAACGACAGTTGGAGAGATCCGGAGTTTTCTTGGACTCACGGGATACTATCGGAGGTTCATTGAGAATTTCTCGAAGATTACGAAGCCCATGATGGAGTTGTTGAAGAAGCACACCAAGTTCAAATGGACTGATGAATGTGAGGCTAGTTTCCAGGAGTTGAACAAACGTTTGGTTACGTCACCCGTGTTGATTCTGCCAGATCAATGCAAGGATTGTGAGGTGTATTGCGATGCTTCACGTCGAGGACTTGGAGCAGTGCTTATGCAGGAGGGAAAAGTTGTTTCGTATGCCTCACGACGGCTTAAGCCCCATGAGTTGAATTATGCTACACATGATTTGGAGTTAGCAGTCGTAGTGCACACATTGAAGACTTGGAGACATTTTCTCATCGGAAATCATTGTGAGGTGTACACGGATCACAAGAGTTTGAAGTACATCTTCACGCAGAAGGAGTTGAATCTCAGGAAAAGGAGATGGTTGGAGCCCATCAAGGATTATGATATGAGATTGCATTATCACCCAGGAAAGGCTAACGTAGTAGCCGACGCGTTGAGCCGCAAGAGCCATGTCAACACGCTCATGACCGGAGAGTTACCGAAGGAGTTAGCCGAAAATATTCGCGAGCTATGTTTGGAAATAGTTCCGAGAGGCTATGTAGCAACATTGGAGATTCAGTCTACCTTGATGGATAAGATCAGAGAAGCTCAGAAGACTGACAGGGAGATTGCCGCGATAAAGGAGAAAATGAGCAAAGGAAAAACTAAAGGTTTTTGTGAGGATGAGCACGATACCTTATGGTTTGAGGGCCGCATTTATGTGCCTAAATACCTGGAGATCAGGAAGTTGATTCTGCAAGAGGCCCATGATTCGTCGTATTCGATTCACCCAGGAAACACCAAGATGTATCTGGATTTGAAGGACACTTTCTGGTGGACCGGAATGAAGAAGGATATTGCGGAGTATGTAGCAGTTTGTGATGTATGTCAGAGAGTAAAGGCAGAACATCAGAAGCCAGTAGGATTGCTACAGCGATTGCCAATACCCGAATGGAAGTGGGATAAGCTAGCCATGGATTTTATCACAGGATTTCCCAGGACATGTACAAGTTTTGAATCAATATGGGTCGTAGTCGATCATTTGACGAAGGTAGCTCATTTCATCCCTGTGAAGACCACTTACACCGGTGCTAAGTTGTCAAAGATATACATGACCATGATCGTATGTTTGCATGGAGTTCTGAGGAGCGTTGTATCAGATAGAGGAACCCAGTTTACCTCAAAGTTCTGGAATCAGTTGCACGAAACCTTGGGTACCAGGCTAGAGTTCAGTACAGCCTTTCATCCGTAGACAAATGGACAGACCGAGAGAGTCAATCAGATTTTGGAGGACATGCTGAGAGCTTATGCGCTAGATTATGTATCTAGTTGGGATGACAATTTACCATATGCGGAGTTCTCTTACAACAACAGTTATCAATCCAGTTTGAAGATTTCCCCTTTCGAAGCTCTGTACGGAAGGAGGTGCAGGACACCGTTGTTATGGGACGAAGTTGGAGACCGCCAGTTGTTTGGACTAGATTTGATTAAGGAGTCTGAACGGAAGGTGAAGTTGATTCGCGATACGCTCAAGGTAGCCCAGTCTAGGCAGAAAAGCTATGCAGATTCTAAATGCAAGGAGACAGTTTACGAAGTTGGAGACAGAGTTTACCTTCGAGTATCCCCACTACGAGGAGTTAATTGTTTTGGAGTTAAGGGAAAGTTAGCACCATGTTTTGTGGGACCATACAAAGTTTTGGAGCGTATGGGAGAAGTTGCTTACAAGTGGGAATTGCCCGAAGGATTGTCAGGAGTTCACGATGTGTTCCATGTTTTTCAGTTGAAGAAGTGCCACACAGAGATGGCTGATATTCCACTGAGGGATACAGTGCCGCTAGAAGTGATTCAGTTGGATAGTGATTTGTCTACGAGGAGAAACCAGTCAAGATTCTCGAGTATGCCAGCCGAGTCACACGCAGCAAGGTTATGAAGTTTTGCAAAGTTCAGTGGAGCCACCATACTGAAGATGAAGCCACCTGGGAGCGAGAGGAAGGTCTACTGAAGGACCACCCTCACCTATTTTCTAGCCAACCCGAATCTCGAGGGCGAGATTCATTTTAAGGGGGGTAGGTTTGTAACATCCCAAATTTTCAAATTGGAATGTTATACAATAGATCATCCTTGCATATCATATTTTATTTGCATTTTGGCTTGATCCTAGAAATTTTACGCAACTCAAGGACCCACGGAGAGAGTTGGGGATTTCGTTATTTTCATATTTGGGTTTTCTCAAATTTTGAAAATAGGCATTTGATTTTTATTATTTTATCTTCCGTTATTTCTATTAAAAAATATAGAGAGAGGGAATAAAATGACTTTCCCAAAATAAAGAAATATTGAGGATTTAATATTAAAATCAAATAAGATTTTATTTTGGAGTTTATCGCTATTTTATTTGAATTTAGGAAAATTGCACGTTTTTCAAAATTGTATTTTAGGGCCAATAAAATGTTCATCTCGTTCTAAATATTTTATTTATACGGCGAAAATTAGCTTTGGCATTTTTAGAATTTTATTTTATTTTCTAGGATTTATTTAAGTTTCGGCGTAATTTTAAAAAAACTGTTCGAACCGACCGGGCCGAAGGCCCAGCCGGCCCACCCGCGCCGCCTCTCCGTCCCGTGCCCGCACTGGACTCCGCCGGAGTCCGGGAGTCCGCCGCTGCCTTGGTGCCCCCTTCCCCAAGCCGACCCCGGCCCCCTCCCCTTTAAATACCTCGCCGCCCCGCCGCCACCACCCCGTCCCGCCCCGCCGCCCACAGTCGCAGCCGCCGCCGCTGTTTGCCGCGCCCGCCGCCGTCGATGCCCTTCGCCGCTGCCGCCCACTCGCGCGCCGCCCTCCGCCGCCGCCGACGCCACCCAGCCCCGCCGGAGCCCCGAGCCCCGCCGGACCCGACGAGGTAGCCGCCGACGCCGCCGCCGTTTTTTTATAAAACCGTTGTCCCAAGGGCGCCATATTCTAGGAGCCCAAGTTATGCTATTGAAACTTCGTTCCTCCAAGGTATAATATTCATATTGTCCTCTGATAAAAATTGAACTTCAAAAAAGGAATTATTTTGATTCAACCATCTCTTTCTCAAATCATCAACTTGAAGTATTAATCTTATATTTAGGATACCAAGAAAGCACATCGTATCATAATATATATCAATACCCTCTAATATATATCAATATTCCCCTTCTTTTTTCTATGCAAAAAAAGATATAGTAAAGTAAGTGATTCCATAAATTTACGCAGTTGCCCAAGAGCCAGGATTGAAGTCTCCATGAGATTCATAGTTTCATTTCTTATAGCTTCCTTATTCATAGACAAAGCAGATTCGGAATTGTCTTTCCTTCCAAGGATAACTTGTATCCATGCGCTTCAGATTATTAGCCTGGAGTTCACCACCAGCAGTATAGCCAACCCTACCCTATCACATCAATCCCACAAGCCTCTTATCAATTCCCATTCGCTCATGGCGGGGGAGTAAGTCAAAATAGAAAAAACACACATTGGGTTTAGGGATAATCATGCATGAACTGATGACTTCCACCACGTCAAGGTGACACTCTAGCGCTGAGTTATATCCCTTCCCCGTCCCATCTAGAAAGAGAATTAACGAATCCTAAGGCAAAGGGGCGAGAAACTCAAGGCCACGCTTCCTCCGGGCTTTCTTTCCGCAATTTTTTTAAACCCTAGATCCGTTTTTTTAGATCGGTTCGTCGGTTTTTCTCGGTTTAGTTATTTTTGCGGACGTTTGTCCGTACGTTCGTTTTAATGAACGGTTTTTGTCGTTTAGCCGCAGACAGCGAACGTTCATTCGTTAGCCTGTTCGTCCGTTTTTCTTTTTCTCGGATTTTCCGCGATTATTCCGATCGCGATTTCTGATCCGATTTTCGTTCTAGTATAACTTTCGCTCATTTATCGGAATCAGGCGATTCAAGTGCCTAGAGTTTCATCTCGAAATCCTCTTTCCGTTTAACCAACTCAAACAAGTTTTTGCTACTATAAAATTTGACTTAGCTCCAGATTAGTAAACGAAGCTTGTTTCTTTCGCCGTTTGATTTTCGTTGCTTTGTTTGATTTGATTCTTTTTGCAAACCGAAGTTCTTAAGTTGAACTTTCTAGTTAGATCTCTTATTTTAGTCTTATCTGTGCATTATATGAGTGTTTATTGTATGCTTGTTTGTTTGCGATAGAGTACCCGGAGTGCGCCACTTGCTACTTCAAATCTCTAGGTTTCACGGATCATCAGCAAGGCAAGTAACACTTTGATCATACCTCTTTACTACCTAGTTTTATTGCATTAGATCAATCCTCAAACAATTACATAATTAGGATCTGATTAATATGTGGGTTTTGGGAAGTAGATGAGGCAGTACCTATCACCTGTTTTATTATCAAACCCTTGGGAGTTACTTCTACGTTTGCTTACATTACTATGCTATGCTAGTAGACGTGGATTGGGTGAGTGAATCCATGACAGATGTGAGATTGTTGATTAATGGTTTATTTAAGGTGGCAACTTTAATACACATCTGGGTGGATTGAGGCACCTAGGAATCCCAATGATTGCCTGTTTTTTTATGGACCGCCACCCAGTCTTAAAGGGATCATGAGATTATTCATGCTAGAAACTTCCGTGTGCAGCCACAAGCTACTATGGGCTCTAGCATAGTTGATTAAATCGTGCGAACTCTTACAGTGGTAGACTAGTAGATGTAGGCGAAAGTAGGTGTAACTGTCTACTCGATCGTAAGGTGCTAGCGCTTCTGAAAGATTATGTCCCGGTCATCTGTTTCTCAAACACCATGTAGTGCGAGAAAACCAATGGAGGAGATCGAGTATTGTGGGGAAAAGTGCGCAAACCTCTGCAGAGTGTACAAACTAATCATGGTTAGCTGTGTCCCCGGTTATGGACGTTCTGAGTATCTAGTACTTGGATTATCATGTGAATCTCATCATGTTACTTTAATTTAATTTGTTGGGTTTAATGATGATGCTTAATTGGGATTGAGAGGGGGTTTACCTTCTCAATGTTTAACAACCACCATGATAGTTAAATAAAATTTATTCCTTTGTTGTAGGGAAAAATTGGCTTTATGCAAAACTGTAACCATAGAGCTTTCCACCAGCCGTATATGCATGTAGTGATAGCATTATTCTGTTCATTACTCTCTATGTGTTACATTGCCAGCATATTCCATGTGCTGACCTGTTTTCGGGCTGCAACATTAATGTTGCAGACTTTTTAGACGATGAGTAAGGTACCTTAGGTTGTGGTCTTATACTCAGTGATGCCATTGGAGTTGATGGACTCACTTATCTTCCAAGCCTTCCGCTGTTATCGTCATTAGATGGCCTGAAGCCATATTTATTATAATGAGTTCTCTTTTGAGACATTCGATGTAAGTGTGTGATTGCTACTCTGTTATAAATCCTTCGAGTACTGTGCGTGTCAGCATTACTGATCTAGGGATGACACTAAAGCACAGAGATCAGACTGTTTGAGGTTTGGTCGCTACAACTTCCTATTTTGGTAGGATTTTTAGAGTTCCAGAAGTATTCGAGAGTTACAGATTTCTACAGACTGTTCTGTTTTTGACAGATTCTTCTTTTCATGTGTTGTTTGCTTATTTTGATGCACATATGGCTAGTATGTAGGGGTATGAACCATAGAGAACTTGGAATACAGTAGGTTTAACACCAATATAAATAAATAATGAGTTCATCACAGTACCTTATGTGGTGGTTTTTCTTTCTTGCACTAACGGAGCTAATGAGATTTCCTGTTGAGTTTTGTGTTGTGAAGTTTTCAAGTTTTGGGTAAAGATTTGATGGATTATGGAATAAGGAGTGGCAACAGCCTAAGCTTGGGGATGCCCATGGCACCCCAAGATATTCAATAATAGCCAAAAGCCTAAGCTTGGGAATGCCCCCGGAAGGCATCCCCTCTTTCGTCTTCGTTTATCGGTAACTTTACTTGGAGCTATATTTTTATTCGCCACATGATATGTGTTTTTCTTGGAGCGTCTTGTATGATATTAGTCTTTGCTTTTTTACTTTACCACAATCATCCTTGCTGTACACACCTTTTGGGAGAAGCCCACTTGATTAGAATTTATTAGAATACTCTATGTGCTTCACCTATATCTTTTGAGCTAGATAGTTTTTGCTCTAGTGCTTCACTTATATCTTTTAGAGCACGGCGGTGGCTTAATTTTGAAGAAATTGTTGATCTCTCATGCTTCACTTATATTATTTTGAGAGTCTCTTAGAACATCATGGTATTAGCTATGGTTATAAAATTGGTCCTAGAATTATGGGCATCCAAGTTGGGTATAATAAAAACTATCATAGGAAGTGAATTGGATGCTATGATCAATTTGATGCTTGATAATTGTTTTGAGATATTAGGATGGTGATATTAGAGTCATGCTAGTTGGGTGATTATGAATTTAAAGAATACTTGTGTTGAAGTTTGTGATTCCCGTAGCATGCATATATGGTGAACCGCTTTGTGATGAATTTGGAGCACAATTTTATTTATTGATTGTCTTCCTTATGAGTGGCGGTCGGGGACGAGTGATGGTCTTTTCCTACCAATCTATCCCCCCTAGGAGCATGGGCCTAGTACTTTGTTCTTGAAGACTTGTAGATTTTTGCAATAAGTATATGAGTTCTTTATGACTAATGTTGAGTCCATGGATTATACACACTCTCATCTTCCACCATTGCTAGCCTCTCTTGTGCCGCGCATCTTTCACCGGTACCATACACCCACCATATACCTTCCTCAAAACAGCCACCATACCTACCTATTATGGCATTTCCATAGCCATTCCGAGATATATTGCCATGCAATTTTCCACCATTCTGTTTATTATGACACGCATCATCATTGTCATATTGCTCTTTGCATGATCATGTAGTTGACCTCGTATTTGTGGCAAGGCCACCTTCATAATTTTCATACATGTCACTCTTGATTCATTGCATATCCCGGTACACCGCCGGAGGCATTCATATAGAGTCATATCTTATTTAAGTATTGAGTTGTAATCTTGAGTTGTAAGTAAATAAAAGTGTGATGATCTTCATTATTAGAGCATTGTCCTAGTAAGGAAAGGATGGAGACTATGATTCCCCCATAAGTAGGGATGAGACTTCGGACTTTATAAAAAAAGGAAAAAAAGAGAAAGGCCAAAAAAAGAAGAGGCCCAAAAGGAAAAAAAGAGAAAAGAAAAAAAGGAAGAAAAAGAAAAAATATATAATGAGAGAAAAAGAGAGAAGGGACAATGCTACTATCCTTTTACCACACTTGTTCTTCAAAGTAGCACCATGATCTTCATGATAGAGAGTCTCCTATATTGTCACTTTCATATACTAGTGGGAACTTTTCATTCTAGAACTTGGCTTGTATATTCCAATGATGGGCTTCCACAAAATGCCCTAGGTCTTCGTGAGCAAGCGAGTTGGATGCACACCCACTTAGTTTCTTTTGTTGAGCTTTCATACATTTATAGCTCTAGTGCATCTGTTGCATGGCAATCCCTACTCACTCACATTGATATCTATTAATGGGCATCTTCAAAGCCCGTTGATACGCCTAGTTGATGTGAGACTATCTTCTCCTTTTTGTCTTCTCCACAACCACCATTCTATCCCACATATAGTGCTATGTCCATGGCTCACGCTCATGTATTGCGTGAAAGTTGAAAAAGTTTGAGATTACTAAAGTATGAAACAATTGCTTGGCTTGTCATCGGGGTTGTGCATGAATAAATACTTTGTGTGATGAAGATAGAGCAACAGCCAGACTATATGATTTTGTAGGGATAACTTTCTTTAGCCATGTTATTTTGAGAAGACATGATTACTTTGATTAGTATGCTTGAAGTATTACTATTTCTTATGTCAATATGAACTTTTATTTTGAATCATTTGGATCTGAACATTCATGCCACAATAAAGAAAATTACATTGAGAATTATGCTAGGTAGCATTCCACATCAAAAATTCTGTTTTTATCATTTACCTACTCGAGGACGAGCAGGAATTAAGCTTGGGGATGCTTGATACGTCTCCAACGTATGTATAATTTTTGATTGTTTCATGCTATTATATTACACGTTTTGGATGTTTATGGGCTTTACTTTACACATCTATATCATTCTTGGGACTAACCTACTAACCGGAGGCCCTTCCCGTATTGCTATTTTTTTGCCTATTTCAGTGTTTCGAAGAAAAGGAATATCAAACGGAGTCCAAACGGAATGAAACCTTCGGGAGCGTAATTTTTGGAACAAGCGTGATCCAGAGGACTTGGAGTGGAAGTCAAGAAACAAGGGAGGCAGCCACGAGGGTGCCGGGTGCGCCCCCTAGGGCTGGGCCCGCCCCCCACCCTCGTGGGCCCCTCGGGCGTCAACCGACTTAATTCTTCCTCCTATATATACCCATGTACCCCGAAAACATCAAAGGCGACCACGAAAAACTATTTCCACCGCCGTAACCTTCTGTATCCGCGAGATCCCATCTTGGAGCCTTTGCCGGCGCTCCGCCGGAGGGGGAATCGATCACGGAGGGCCTCTACATCATCTCCAAGGCCTCTCTGATGAGTTGTGAGTAGTTTACCACAGACCTTCGGGTCCATAGTTATTAGCTAGATGGCTTCTTCTCTCTCTTTGGATCTCAATACCATGTTCTCCTCAATCTTCTTGGAGATCTATTCGATGTAACTCTTTTTGCGGTGTGTTTGTCGAGATCTGATGAATTGTGGGTTTATGATCAAGTTTATCTATGAGAAATATTTGAATATCCTCTGAATTTTTTTATGTGTGATTAAGTTATCTTTGCAAGTCTCTTCGAATTATCAGTTTGGTTTGGCCTACTATATTGTTCTTTCTTGCAATGGGAGAAGTGCTTAGCTTTGGGTTCAATATTGCGGTGTCCTTTCCCAGTGACAGCAGGGGCAGCAAGGCACGTATTGTATTGTTGCCATCAAGGATAAAAAGATGGGGTTTATATCATATTGCACGAGTTTATCCCTCTACATCATGTCATCTTTCTTAAAGCATTACTCTATTCTTTATGAACTTAATACTCTAGATGCATGCTGGATAGCGGTCGATGTGTGGAGTAATAGTAGTAGATGCAGGCAGGAGTCGGTCTACTTGTCACGGGCGTGATGCCTATATACATGATCATGCCTAGATAATATCATAATTATTCGCTTTTCTATCAATTGCTCAACAATAATTTGTTCACCCACCGTAATACTTATGCTATCTTGAGAGAAGCCACTAGTGAAACCTATGGCCCCCGGGTCTATCTCTTATCATATAAGCTTTTAATCTACTTTTATTTGCATCTTTACTTTTCCAATCTATATCATAAAATACTAAAAATATATTTATCTTATCATATTATCTCTATCAGATCTCACTTTCGCAAGTGGACTTGAGGGGATTGACAACCCCTTTATTGTGTTGGTTGCGAGTTCTTGTTTGTTTGTGTAGGTGCATGGGACTTTTGAGGAGCCTCCTACTGGATCGATACCTTGGTTCTCAAAAACTGAGGGAAATACTTACGCTACTATTGCTGCATCACCCTTTCCTCTTCAAGGAAAACCAACACAAGCTCAAGACGTAGCAATCATCACATGGTGTCTCAGCACGACGAACTTTGGCAATGGTGCATACTCAAGGAGAACACTTATACCTTGAAATTTTGTGAGAGATCATCTTATAATGCTACCGTCAATCAAAGCAAAATAAGATGCATAAAAGATAAACATCACATGCTATCAATATAAGTGATATGATATGGCCATCATCATCTTGTGCTTTTGATCTCCATCTCCAAAGCATCGTCATGATCACCATCGTCACCGGAATGACACCATGATCTTCATCGTAGCATCGTTGTCGTCTCGCCAACTATTGCTTCTACGACTATCGCTTCCGCTTAGTGATAAAGTAAGGCAATTACATGGCGATTGCATTTCATACAATAAAGCGACAACCTTATGGCTCCTGCTAGTTGCCGATAACTCCGTTACAAAACATGATCATCTCATACAATAAAATATAGCATCATGTATTGACCATATCACATCACAACATGCCCTGCAAAAACAAGTTAGACGTCCTCTACTTTGTTGTTGCAAGTTTTATGTGGCTGCTACAGTCTTAGCAAGAACCGTTCTTACCTACGCATCAAAAACCACAAGGATTTTTCGTCAAGTATGTGTTGTTTTAACCTTCAACAAGGACAGGGCGTAGCCACACTAGATTCAACTAAAGTTGGAGAAACTGACACCAATCAGCCACCTGTGTGCAAAGCATGTCGGTAGAACTAGTCTCGCGTAAGCGTGCGCGTAATGTCGGTCCGGGCCGCTTCATCCAACAATACCGCCGAATCAAAGTATGAAATTCTGGTAAGCAGTATGACTATTGTCACCCACAACTCACTTGTTTTCTACTCGTGCATATAACATCTATGCATAAACATGGCTCTGATGCCACTGTTGGGGAACGTGGTAATTTCAAAAATTTCCTACGCACATGCAACATCATGTTGATGCATAGCAACGAGAGGGGAGAGTGTTGTCCACGTACCCTCATAGAGCGAAATCAGAAGCGTTATGACAACGCGGTTGATGTAGTCGTACGTCTTCACGATCGACCAATCCTAGTACCGAACGTACGACACCTCCGCAATCTCCACCCGTTCAGCTCGGTGATGTCCCACAAACTCCGATCCAGGAAAGTGTCGAGGGAGAGTTTTGTCAGCACGACGGCGTGATGACGGTGATGAAGAAGCTACCGACACAGGGCTTCGCCTAAGCACCGCAACGATATGACCGAGGTAGATTATGATGGAGGGGGGCACCCCACACGGCTAAGAGATCAATGATCAACTTGTGTGTTCTAAGGTGCCCCCTTGCCCCTGTATATAAAGGAGGGAGGGAGGAGGAGGCCGGCCCTCATAGGATGCGCCCAAAGTGTAGAGTCCTACTAGGACTCCCTAGTCCTAGTAGGATTCCACCTCATGGAGTAGGAAAAGGGGAAAGGAGAAGGAGAAGGAAGGAAGGAGGCGCCCCCTCCCTAGTCCAATTCGGACTAGTCCATGGGGAGGGGTCCGGCCACCCTTGAGGCCTTTTGTTTACTTTCCCGTATGGCCCATTAAGGCCCAATACGAATTTCCGTAACTCTCCAGTACTCTGAAAAATACCCGAATCACTCGGAACCTTTCCGATGTCCGAATATAGCCTTCCAATATATCGATCTTTACGGCTCGATCATTTCTAGACTCCTCGTCATGTCTCCGATCTCATCCGGGACTCCGAACAAACTTAGGTCATCAAATCACATAACTCATAATATAAATCGTGACCGAACGTTAAGCATGTGGACCCTACGGGTTCGAGAACTATGTAGACATGACCGAGACACATCTCCGGTCAATAACCAATAGCGGAACCTGGATGTTCATATTGGCTCCTACATATTCTACGAAGATCTTTATCGGTCAAACCGCATAACAACATACGTTGTTCCCTTTGGCATCGGTATGTTACTTGCCCGAGATTCGATCATTAGTATCACCATACCTAGTTCTATCTCGTTACCGACAAGTCTCTATACTCGTTCCATAATGCATCATCCCGCAACTAACTCATTAGTCACATTGCTTGCAAGGCTTATAGTGATGTGCACTACCGAGAGGGCCCAGAGATACCTCTCCGACAATCGGAGTGACAAGTCCTAATCTCGATCTATGCCAACTCAACAAGTACCATCAGAGACACCTGTAGAGCACCTTTATAATCACCCAGTTACATTGTGACGTTTGGCAGCACACAAAGTGTTCCTCCGGTATTCGGGAGTTGCATAATCTCATAGTCATAGGAACATGTATAAGTCATGAAGAAAACAATAACAACAAACTAAACGATCAAGTGCTAAGCTAACAGAATGGGTCAAGTCAATCACATCATTCTCTAATGATGTGATCCCGTTAATCAAATGATAACTCATGTCTATGGCTAGGAAACTTAACCATCTTTGATTCAACGAGCTAGTCAACTAGAGGCATACTAGTGACATTATGTTTGTCTATGTATTCACACATGTACTAAGTTTCCATGAATAATAATAGTTTATCATGATATAAGGAAATATAAATAACAAATTTATTATTGCCTCTAGGGCATATTTCCTTCACTATTAAGTGAGGTCCAAGTGAACAAAGTCAGAGTGACTGATGTGATGCTCAACCAAACCCTATGTCTTCGAGCGAAGACAATAAGAGCAAATCTTATCCACAGCTGGATGAGTCAGCTTTGCTTGTATCCCAAGCCAAGCTGTCGCGTGTGTTTGAAATCCGACCATTGGACACATGTTGGTTCCTTAGTGACCCAGGGTCATTTATGACATATCAGGTCGTGTCGCCACTTGGCTATAAATAGCCCACCCCCTACACCATAAATTGGTGGCTGCTTAGAGTTAGTGCACGGCTTTTGTCATTTGAGAGCAACCCACATCCGAAGCACTTGAGAGAGAGAGAGAGAGAGAGAGAGAGAGAGAGAGAGAGAGATCCTTGCGAGGACAAAAGCCCAAAACACCCAAATCCAAAGAGCGTTAGGCATCACTGAAGTCTTTCTGTCCGCGTGATTTGAAGACTTGTTACACTTGAGCATTGTGCATCCTCGAGCCGGTTAGGCGTCACGTTTTGAGGATCCAAGAGTCACTATGGATTGCCTGTGAACAAGGTCTGTGAATGTTTGGAAGTCTACCTTGAAGACTTACCTGAGTGATAGGGCGATGACTAAGTGTTCTTAGCTCTAGGGGAATAAGGTGAAGACACAGTCTTCTGAGTTCAATCTCAGCCTCCCTAACCAGACGTACAGTTGTCACAGCAACTGAAACTGGACTACCAAATCCTTGTCTTCACCAAGCAACTGGTTCTATCCCCTACACTCCTTACTTTTTAGTTTGTCTTCGTGAAGTCATTGCTTGCCTGCCTGATCCATTTGACTTCACTAAGTGAATACTTATATATGTTTGGCATCATACTGTCTTCCTTTCTGATCATGTCTACCTAGTTGTTGTTAGTCTTCGTGCTTTCACTGAATTGCTTGCTTGACTGCTACTCCCTCTGTCCAAAAATACTTGTCATCAAAATGGATACAAAGAGACGTATCTAGAACTAAAATACATCTAGATGCATCCCCTTTTATCCATTTTGATGACAAGTATTTCCGGACGGAGGGAGTACCTGCCTAGTGTAGTTTACATTCCGCTGCATATATATAGGTTCAGTATTACCTGTTTGTCTTCAAAGCCCTCGTGTTTTGAAGACTTTCATAAAAATCGCCTATTCACCCCCCTCTAGTTGATAACTATCACTTTCATGCGGCTGCTTCGGACAGTGGGCACAGTGGCATCCTTCCGATGGGTGTCGTTGCGTGGGTGCTTGTATGTCGTCCCGGCCATGTGGGCGGCGAGGTGGCTCACTCCGGGAGCGTCCGACATGAGGGTGTGGTTGTTGCTGCCACTCCATCTGTTCCGGGCATCGTTTGCCTCTGTCTTTGGTCGGCCGTGGCTGAGAACCTAGTTGGTGGGGGTCTAGTCCCGAGCGAAAGCTCCGCCCGACCACGTCGGTGCCGGTGATGGCGACGCTCGTGTGCGCCATTTTCCTCCTTGGAGGTGTCATCGTGGGTGGCCCCATTCACCATCGGCTCTAGGTGAAAACCCTTGGTATGGCAGGTTCCAAACCAGGCGATGTGTCGTCGTATCCTTCGAGGAGGCTCCGTCAAGTGAGCAAGGTCATCCTCTATTACTGGTCACTAAGGTGAGCTCTGTAGATGGTGGCTTCTTCTCGTTGTGTGTCGAGTCCATGCATCGACGGTGGTGCTCTCGCGAGGAGTGTGGTTTGGCGAGGTGGTTGTGCTCGAAGACCTCCCTTTGGTGCTCTAACGCCAGTCTTCATTCACGCTCTAGGTTGGTGAGCATTCCATCATCGGACGGTGCGACACCCTTTGAGCCGGGGCGAGGAGTTGGGGGCTCCTTCTGACGATGGAACAGGATGGCGCTGGTTTGCTGGGCACCCAGCTGATGGCAGTGACCTAGCCCCTCTGTTGGCTGATCCCCTTTCGAACTGGTTCCATTCGTAGCATTGGTGCTTTGGGCATGTTTGAGGGCTCCAGTGTCTCATTTTATTACCTGTTTGAGTTGTGTTGCTGCTCCTAGGAATCCATGAATCTTGTCGGAGCTTTTATTTCGCTTCCCTTTGTTGCTTGTGTTATATCATTGTTTGGACTTCTTGTCCTCCACTTTAAAGGCGTCATTTTTTTTTGAACTTCAGCGACCTTTATTACATAATAATCATATCAGTTACAAGGGAGGGATTAAGAAATCAGGGGGATGCTCTTGCCAGACCTCATTTAACTTCCTTCTATAACTAGTCCTGGCTAGCCAATGCGCTACCCCATTACTCTCCCTAGCACAGTGAACAATCGTTTCCCTGCCGAAGGAACTCAACACCTGTCGGCAATCATCCGTCAACACCGCAGCTGAAACACGGTACTCCGAAGGATCCTTCATAGCTTGTACTATCTCCTGTGAGTCGGACTCGACAACCAGTGCATAAATACCCAAATGCTCTGCCAATCGCAGTCCTTCCAAGAGTGCTAATGCTTCCATAGAGGGAACATCCATGGCATACTGTCGAAATGAACAAGAAGCAGCAATAAACGCTCCTGAGCTATCTCGTAAGACAGCTCCAGTTGCTCCCGCGCCCTCATCCACATGATAGCTCGCGTCAACATTGAGTTTAATCACCCCTTTAGCTGGTCTCACCCATCTAATCTGTTTCGTAGGTTCATTTGCCTTGGCAGCTAGTGAGTTTGCCACGATACCACGAATGCTCATAGTTGAACTAATCGGGCTACCAACATTCTCCTGGTGACTGATCTTCCGGCGATCCCACCATAAATACCGTCCAGTCACCATAACTGCTTCCACACCATTATCAATTGGTAGTTTTACCTCTCCTGATAGCTCAGAGCAAAGAAGTTTCTCCAGGATTACCAAACCTGACCGCTCATGGGCTGCTGCATTCGCGATCGATGTTTCCAGCCCCAGCTCCTTCCACACAGCCTTGGCTCTTTCGCACGCAAACATCATATGGCGTAGATCCTCAGGCTCATTGCCGCATACTGGACAAATCACCAGAGTAGATAGATGCAAATCTGACAGTGTACAATAGCATGGTACAATCCCATGTAGCACTCTCTAGTTAAACACATTTACCTTAGGGGTCACTGTCCTGCCCCAAAGGACCTTCCAAACCGGATGTGGATCCACTCTTCCTGCTCCAACATTCATCCGAGCCCGTGTTCTGTACACAGATTTCCAAGTGATGTGATAAGCAGACCGGACCGTGAAACATCCCGACTTAGAAAACTGCCATGAAATAAAATCAGACTGGCCATGAGATGATAGTGGTATCTGCAAAATTCTTTCAGCATCCACTGGCCAAAAAATTTCCCTTACTAATTGTTCATCCCAGCTTCCGGATATTGGATCAACCAGTTCTTGTACTTTCTGTAACAAGCAATGCCCCCTTGGGGTCATACCTCCGATCATGGCTTGTGGGAATCCACTGATCCTTCCAAATGTCAATGGATGCACCATCCCCAACCCGCCAGATCGCCCCTTCCCTGAAGGTTTTCATACCTGCCATGATACTTTGCCATGTAAAGGAAGCACCTTTTTCAGAGTAGTATGCATCAAGTCCCCATCAGGGTAATACTTTGCTCGTAGGACTTGAGCACATAACGAATCCGGATCAGATAATAACCGCCAACATTGCTTAGCTAACATGGCTCTATTGAAACTGTACAGATCTCGGAATCCCATGCCTCCTTCATTTTTCGGGATACACATCTTCCACCATGCTTTCCAGTGTATTTTCTTATTCTGAGTGTCTCCCCACCAATATCTAGCGATAGCATCGCAAATAGCCTTACAAATATTTTTGAGGATATTAAAAACAGACATGGCATAGACTGGAATCGCCTGTGCCATGGCTTTTAGTAAAGTCTCCTTGCCACTGATCGAGAGCATTTTTTAGATCCAACTGTTAATGAGCGCACATACTCTATCAACCAGGTGTTGAAAACTGTCACTGCGGTCGATTCCAACCTTCGACGGTAGTCCCAAGTGCTTATCAGAAATAGCCTCTGAAACAATATTAAGCTGTGTGCAAACCTCTGCTCGTACCTCCACCAAAGCGTTTGGACTGAAAAAAACACTGGATTTTGCATCACTTACCAGTTGACCCGAGCTAGCATAGTACAAGTCTAGCGCATTCTTGAGCGACGTGGCATTCAACGTATCCACCCTTATTAGGTTCAGGGAGTCATCAGCAAATAACAAGTGTGAAACTGATGGTGCACTACGGCACTCCCTAATTCCTTGGATACCACCTACCACCTCTTCATGTGCTAGTAGACTGGATAACCCTTCAACACATATCAAGAATAGATAAGGAGATAAAGGATCCCCTTGCCTGAGCCCCTGGATGGGGTAAACGCCTCTGTTTCATCCGAGTTGAACCAAATCATGTAATTAATAAAAGTAATGCAGGCCATAATCATCTCCACCCATGAGGTGTCAAAACCCAACTTGATCATCATATCCCTGAGAAAATTCCACTCAACTCGATCATAGGCTTTGTGCATGTCAAGCTTCACTGCACACAAGCCACTGTTCCATTGCCTCTTCTTCTTAATGGCATGGAAACACTCATAAGCCACTAACACATTGTCAGTAATGAGTCTACCCGGCACAAAGGCGCTCTGGGTCTGAGATATAATGTCTGGTGATAACACTTTCAGTCTATTGGCTAAGACTTTGGAGATTACCTTATAGGCGACATTACATAAACTTATTGGCTTGAACTGTGAGATAAGTTCAGGGCTTTCCACCTTTGGAATAAGCACCACCGCTGTTTCATTCCAACCATGTGGGATGATTTTGTTATTCAGTGCATCCAACACAGCTTCTGTTACCTGATCACCCACAATTGGCCAAAACTTCTTGTAAAAAATTGCATGCAACCCGTCCGTTCCCGGAGCCTTAAAATCACCAATACTAAACATTGCTTTCCTCACCTCCTTTGCTGTATACGGCTTCAGCAAGGAGTCATTCATGGCCTGAGTCACTTTGGGCAGAACTCTGTTGAGTAGTGTTTCATCAGTACCAAGAACCTCTGATGTAAAGAGATTTGAGAAATAAGACTGTATCAGCGGCTTCATCTCCTCATTGCCCTCCCTGACCACACCATTCGCATCCTTACGCTTTAGAATGGTATTTTCTTCCTTCTAGCTGACGCATTCTTATGAAAAAATTATGTGTTTCGGTCTCCATATTTCAGGAAATCACTTCGACTCCGCTGCATATGATACACTTCTTCTTGTTCCAGCGCAGTCTCCAATTGCAATGTTATTTCATGCTGCCGACGAGTAGAAAGCTCGTACATAGGTCCCGCCAGAATGCAGTCGAGTTCGCGCATCAGATCTTTTATTTTCTTGCGCGTCACCTTCAAAACATTTCTATCCCACTCATGCAACTCATTATGAACTGTTTCGAGCTTAGCCATGATTGAAGTGTTTGGCGGGGAGTGATCCCACGCTGCTGCCACCATATCTCCCACTGCCTCCTCCCTGAGCCATTTTGCCTCAATCCTTCTGCTTCGTCGTCCCCTCCCAACAGAAGGAATCGTATATGTGGTTGTATCAATCATAATTGGATGATGGTCAGAGCCTCCCATTGCCAAGTGATGAACACCAGCTTCTGGGAACATACTGGACCATCCCTCATTCCCAACAACTCTGTCTAGTCTTTCTCTTGTCCCCCCTCTCTTCCAGGTGAATCTGTTACTAATATAACCAAGATCTTCCAGCAAGCAATCGAACAAGCATTCCCTAAACGCCGTCATATATGGCAAGGGTCTTGCATTCCCTCCATCTTTCTCTGAAGAGTACAAAATTTCATTCAAGCCCCTATGACCACCCAAGGCAGGGAACTCTTGGCTTGTAGATCACGAAACTGTTTCCATGTACGGTGTTTATTTCTCCAAACTGGTTCTCCATACATACCAGTCAGACTCCAATCATGACTGGGAACATCTCCTCTCACAACAACGTCAATGAATTATCATGGAAGTAATTTAATTGCATATTGATATTATTCTTACACAACATCATCAAAACTCCGCGTCTACCATTGCTGGGAGAAACAAATTTACTATCATACCCTAGCTTAACTCGCAACCTTTCCCTGCTTGACTCATTAATGTGTGTCTCCGAGAGGAAAAGGACATCTGGATCATGCTACCGTTGAAGTTCTAGCAGCGATCGAATTGCCGAGGGCGATCCTAACCCCCGACAATTCTAGCTCAATATTTTCATTGTTGGCGGCGGTCACCCTCAAAGGGAGCCGCCGATCCTGACTTTTCCATATCTGCTGGACCATCGTCTTTATTATACCTCTTCTTCTCCTGCACCTTCAGAGGGGAGGTATCTGCAGTGATGCTACTAGCCCGGAGCTTAATCCTGTCCACCAAATCAGCTACCTTCTCCCCGTTTGTTAACAGTAATTGTTTGGGAGACTCTGCTGTAATAGCTAGTCTCTTCCTTGGGTGTTTATCCTCTATGTCTCCCATGTTTGCCCCCGTCCGCTCCCTCGGAACGTACTTAGTTCCACTGTTGACATGGTTATTTGCGCCCGAGGAGTTGGGAACCTCCTGACCTGAATGGCCTCCTCGTTCATTCCTTCCTGCTTGGTTGGTCCGTCCTCCTCTACCTCTCGTAGAGCTAGCTCCTGGGTGCACAACATACTCCTTCGTAGGTTGAAACCATATATCTTCTGGAGCCACCATCATGAAGTCTCCATACTGGAACTTGGAGTAGTCATGCACACCATCACCACACTGATTAGCAATATGTCCAATAGTACCACAATTTGCACAGAAATGTGGTAGTTTTTCATACAACACTCTAATAATTGTGTCGTTTTTCCAGCCTCCACATTCCCCGAGACGAACCTGAGGAGTGGTTTTGCAACTTTCATCTTGATTCTTACTCGTACAAACTGTCCATATTCAGCACCATTCAGACCTAGTTCAAGCTCAAGCACTTCCCCCATCTTTGATGCCATAGCCCTTGCAACTGGTTCATTCCTTAGCAAATCTGGGAGCCCCATGATTCGAGTCCACACCCTGATCGAGTCCATAGGAACTGTCTCAGTATTTGTAATCCCATCATATTCCTCTATTATCACCGCATGATGCCTAAAGAGCCAAGGACCCCCATGCATCGCAGTATTCCAATCCCCGAAACACTGAAATTCAGCAGTGAACGTATAATCGTCCATCGGCTTGAATCTGACCTCCTTTGCGCACACCCATGCCACATGTATGGTCGTAAAGAACGACGTATGGCTGAACGGGGTTTTCGCACAAACCCTAAGTACCACCGCCCAACGTGTTTCCTATACCGGGCGTCCAATCAATCCCGAGATGTCAACTGCACCATCTTCCTCCTTCGTGATCTCCAGGCACTGCAACAGTTCATCCAGTTTTTCTGCCTGATCCAGTCTCCTCATCTCTGGTGCACCTTCCTCCGCTCCGCGGCTTCCCAATCCATCCATTGCTGCCGCCGGCGCGGCCATGACTCCCCTCCTCCGCAGGGCAAGAGGGGAAGCTCCTAACAAGACTGCTCCGACGTGGAGAGAGGCAGGGGCCAGTCTCTAGGTCAGTTTTTGGTGGATTCTGGCGGGGCGGCCGCCGTACGTAGGAAACCCTAAATGGCTAGGGTACAATACGAGCCCTTCAGTAAATTTCCAAAGACTATAAAGGCGTCATTAATTTAACGCCCGGCCGTAGGCCTCTTATCTAAAAAAACTTGGGCTCGCTCAGCGTGGGCAGCGTGGCATCAGGGCCGGTCCTGAGGTTTCGGGGCCCGGGGCGAAACTAAATCCCAAGGCCCTTGAGGAAATATAGTAGGAGTAGTTTTCTGTCTTACCAAAAATTCAATTTGGTTCATAGGTGTAGATGCACCCATTGTCTAAATACTCACTTTAAAATGTTAAAAAAATGAGAAAAAAATCATGCGTGTACATCCGGACATTATATGTTCATGTACAAAGTTCCGGTGAAAAGGGACATTTTTTGTGGGAACATAGAATGTCTAGATGTACACGCGAAATTCAATTTTTTTTTATACATGCCACAATAAATGTTCTTTCTTTTTTATTTATTGTGTGGGAACATAGAATGTCTAGATGTACACGCGAAATTATTGTCCATATTTTTTTGACATTTCGAAATGTTTTTTCTAGATATTTTTCTTAATAGGTGTATCTACACCTACAAATCTCTTCTTTCAAAATACTCACACTAATATAAGATATTTTAGATATTAGTATTACTTTATCGTCCATGGCTACTATTAGCATGTTGTCGAACTTAAAATTAATAATCCCAATGGTATCTATATGTATAAACAGTATCTAATAATTCAATTATCTATGGCCAGTTGCAACAGTGAAGAGGCCATATGGATGATCATTTATAAATTTGATCAATCATCATGGTAAAACCTCATATGGCATAAACTACATCTATAAACGAAGATAAGAGACATACTTTCTCTTCTCTGTATCTTGTACGCGATCTCGTATCTCGGAGAGTCGGCGTGGTCGCATGAGCGACAACGACGTGGTTATCTCCGGCAGTCCGGCATTCCTCCGATTTAGTCCTGCTCCGACTCTAGGCAGCGGCGCCATGCACGCACAGGAGATGAGTATCAATCTCCACGCAGCGGGCGATCATTTCTCTCGCTTCTAGCGTCTGTTCGACAGCGTATGACTTGGTTGTACGCTAGTACTCCCGTGGATTAAGGAAATCAGTAACGATTGTCTTCAATAATAACTATCCCTAGTTTTTTTTTAGCATCAGTACAGACACAAGCACTCACGCCCCGCGTCGCCGGAGACCCAGCTGGCTTCCCCCCGCTCATTGGGAAGCAATGTCATTGAGGTGCAGCCACCCGCTTCCCCACGCACAACGGGACGTGACGTCATCCATCTGCAGCCGTCCTCCTCTCCTAGCAGCTGGCAGCCCCGCCGGGCTGCTCCCTCGCCGACCGTGGAGCCTGAGCCGGTCACACCCGTCCACATCCCGATGTCAAGCCCGCCTGGGAGCCAGGCAGCGTCCGATGTGCACTCCCCGCTGTTTGTGGCTCGTCAGCCACCCCTGCTTCCTGCACCTAGCTCCACGCCTCCAAGACGGCCCGCGGCTCGACGGAAGACGCTGGCAGGCGTTTCGGGCTTCAACCTGAGCAGGCGCAGTCCGCGTCTTCAGACCAAGAAGAGGGCGATGCCGGTTGCACAGATGGCAGAGAGGCTGCTCTGCCAACGCATGGGCATCATCGACGAGGGCCAGCAGGTTACCGAAGAGGCCATCGGCAAGTTCGTCGCCATGTTCCAGGGGAGGCTGCCGGACATCACAATTTCTGCTCTTAGAGCCCTGTTCGACCTTGACTGCGACCTGGCGCAGGCAGTCGAAGATGCGCTTGTGGAGCATGGTGGTGAAGCTGGACCGGACCTGCAGCGGCCTGGAGAGGAGGTCGCCGAGGAGGCGGCGTAAGCTGGTCGAGGCCAGCCACTGTGGTCGTACTCTGTTTCCAATGATAGCAACAACCCTTAGAGTGTTCGCCTGTTTGCTGCTGGTCCTGGTGATCGCTGCTACCTGCCCTGGCGAGGCTTACGTACATGTTTGTTTGCTGTTGTCAAGTAATTCTGCTCTAGTGACGCTTCCATGTGTTCCTGATGCTAGTTCTGCCAAGCTTGACCATGTTGTAATCTGCTATCTGCTGTCAAGTAATTCTGCTCTAGTGACGCTCCCACGTATTCATGATGCTAGTTCTGTCAAGGTTGGCCATGGTGTAATCTGCTATCAATTATGTTAGACCAAAACTTGAGTATTTTGTGCTGGAATGTCCGAGGTTTGAACTGTCTGATCGCCGCGCCACCATCCATGAGACCATCACCGCCACTCCGTGTCACATTGTGTGTCTCCAGGAGACCAAGCTCCAGAATGTCGACCCGTTCATTGCTTCTTTTCTAGGGGGACATCGGTTAAAGAGTTTTGCTCAACGCCCATCTGTTGGCACTCGAGGCGGAATCCTTCTTCTCTGGGACGAACATTTTGTCAAAATCCAAGATGTAAACATTGGTGCTTTCTTCCTCTCAGCCAAAGTCTCCCTATCCTCGTCGGGTGAATCCTTCAAGCTCACAACCGTGTACGGCCCGACGAGAAGCAACCTTAAAGATGGCTTCTTCCAAGAATTGGTCAGCGAGAAGCCCCACCCTGGCGAAAAGTGGTTGGTTAATGGGGATTTTAATCAAATTTACCGCGCGAGAGACAAGAACCATGCGAATGTTGACCGAACTCGCATCGTTCGCTTCCGTAACGCCCTCAATGCGTGCGAGCTAAAAGAGATACATCTTCAAAACAGGAAGTTTACGTGGAGTAATGAGCGAAACGACCCAACCTTAAGCAAGCTAGATTCCTTTTTCTGCAATGAAGAATGGGACCTGGACTTTGGCACACACCTCCTACATGCTCTCTCCTCGTCGCTCTCCGACCATTGCCCTCTCCTCCTCGCAAATGACAAAGGGCCACCGAGGACCAAATCATTCCGCTTTGAAAACTTTTGGATCAAGATGCCCAGATTCAAGGAGGTCGTCAACAGTGCATGGAACCAAGCGGTGCACCATGTAGATCCTTACCACATCCTCTTCCACAAGATGAAGAAGACAAGTCAGGTGCTTAGGAAATGGAGCAAGACAATATTTGCGCATTCGAAGGTACAAATACATATGGCCCTAGAGGTCATTCTCCGTCTGGATGTGGCCCAAGAATGCCATCCTTTGAGTGCAGAGGAGCTGGATATTCGTAGGAGGCTCAAGCGCAAGGTGGTTAGCTTGTCCGTGCTCGAGCATGCACGGAAAAGGCAATGCTCGAGAATTACCAATCTCAAAGATGGAGATGCCAACACTCGTTTCTTTCACCTCCGAGTCAATCATAGAAGGCGCAAGAATTTCATTCACCGCCTTAGGCATAACAGTGGATGGGTCACAAAGCATGAGCATAAAAAATCCATCATCCAAAACCATTTCGCGGAGGTCAGCAAGAGGGGGACGCCCCGCAACATTGATATCAACTGGGATCACATCCCAACCCCCGCTTGCGATCTCTCTGACCTTGGGGCTGCCTTCACGGAAGAGGAGGTCAAGAAGGCGATCTTTGATATGCCGAGTGACAAAGCGCCGGGTCCGGACGGCTTCACCGGGGCCTTCTTCAAGGACTATTGGGAAATCATCAAGGGCAACATTATGAACGCAGTCAACCATTTCTCGAGCTTGCATACATCCAACCTTCATTGGCTCAACTCCGCAAACATTGCCCTCATTCCAAAGAAGGATGGGGCGGAATGCATCTCAGATTTCCGTCCCATTAGCCTCATCCACGCCATTGCCAAGATTATTGCTAAGGTCATGGCCTCCAGACTTGCACCACACATGCAGAACCTTGTCTCTAATACTCAAAGTGCCTTCATCAAGAAGAGGAGCATCCATGATAATTTCACGTATGTGAGAAGCTTGGCAAGGAAATTCCACCGCAACAAGACGCCGATGCTACTATTCAAACTTGACATCAAGAAAGCTTTTGACTCCGTGCGGTGGGATTTCCTCTTGGATCTTCTAAGGCACTTGGGCTTCCCGAGCAGATTTCGTGACTGGGTTTCGGCACTCCTTTCCACATCCTCCTCAAGGGTCTGGATCAACGGAATTTTGGGTGACCCTCTGAAGCATGGCCGCGGTCTTAGGCAAGGTGACCCGCTCTCCCCGTTACTGTTTGTGCTGGCAATTGACCCCCTGCACCATCTCCTAAACAAGGCTACATCTCAAGGGCATCTCCATCCTCTCTGTGGTAGGACAACGATCATTCGTGCCTCTCTTTATGCTGATGATGCAACCATCTTAGTCAAGCCCATCAAGGAGGACATCCAGTTTTTTGCTTCTGTCCTGGCTTCCTTTGGAGAGGTTACCGGTTTAGTCACTAACTGTGCTAAAAGCCTTGTCGCCCCGATTCGTTGTGAAGGTGTCGATCTTCAAGACATTCTTCATGTTTTTCCGGCTGTCCGCACGTCCTTTCCAATGAGATATCTTGGACTACCGTTATCGGTCAAGCGCCTGAAGAGGATCCACTTTCAGCACCTTGAGGATAAGGTGGCCGGCAAACTCCCTCCGTGGCAAGGAAGACATGTCGCTACCGCCGGTCGGGCCGTCCTTGTCAAAGCTGTTCTCACTGCCATTGCCATTTACCACCTCACGCCGCTCAACATCCCAGCTAAGGTCCTTAGAAAGATTGATTCTATCCGTCGCGCCTATCTTTGGGCGGGCACCGACAAGGTTTCTGGTGGAAAATGCAAAGTCAATTGGGACCTTGTTTGCAAGCCTAAGAAGCACGGTGGCTTAGGTGTGCTCAACTTGGACAAGCTTGCTAAGGCTCTTAGGCTTCGATGGCTCTGGTTCGAGTGGCAAGAGCCCACAAGACCGTGGATTGGTATGGGTACGCCATGCACTGATGAAGACAGGGACTTTTTTGCAGGTGCCACTTTCGTCACAGTTAGCAATGGGCATGTGGCTAAGTTCTGGAACTCCTCCTGGCTTGATGGCATGCGCCCACGGGACTTAGCGCCTGGCATTTTCGACCTCTTCCGAAGGAAAAACTGCTCGGTCAAACAGGCTTTAACAAACAACACTTGGATCTCTCATATTGACTTCTCCGACGGTCTCACAGTAGACCATGTCCACCAGTTCGTCGCACTTTGGGAGAAGATTGACTCGGTCACTCTGGATGAGGACGTGGAGGATTCCATTATTTGGAAGTTCACCAAGGACGGATCGTACTCAGCTTCCTCGGCTTACAAGGCGCAGTTTGAGGGCCTAACTACGTCAGCCATGGTCCTATCGGTGTGGAAGGTGTGGGCTCCTCCGCGGTGCAAATTTTTCGCATGGCTTGTACTTCAAGATAGAATCTGGACATCGGACCGCCTTGCTCGACGTGGGTGGCCCAACTGCGAGCTATGCCCGCTTTGCAAGCAAAGCCCAGAGACGGCAGCCCACTTACTGTTCCAATGTCGCTACACCCTTCGTGTGTGGAACGATATTCTTCGCTGGCTTGGCATGGATCACACTCAGGCTACTACTTGGTCAGCGAGGAGCTCGGTGTGGGAATGGTGGAATGGAAACGTATATCTTCGTTCTGATCCCCCAAGACGCTCGCCTCACTAATGATGCTAATCTCCTGGGAAATTTGGACGGAGCGCAATGCTAGAGTTTTCCGCAACACCGCCGCACCTACGACAGTCGTCATTAGTAAGATAAAAGAGGAGTTGTCGCTTTGGGTGTTGGAGGGCGCCAAGCATTTGAGTGTTGTAATGCCGCGAGAGTAGATTTTATTTCTTGCCACTACGAATACCCCTATTTTAGAATCGAAGATTGAGGAAGGAAATATTGAAGTAAGGAAGGAAACCAGGAGCGGGGGGCCTGCTGGCAGCGGGGGCCCGGGGCGGCCGCCCCTCTCCCCCCCCCCCCCCCCCCCCCCCCCCCCCCCCCTCAGGGGCCGGGCCTGCGTGGCATTGCCCGTACGCGTGCACGATAAGTTGTAACAAAACAGGATGTGGTGCGTCGGACGGTCCGACTCGGACCATACTCTCGCCCGACCAAGCCCGATCCTCTTGTCATCTCCTCCCAAATCCCTAGTTCCAAACTAGTCGTCGCCGGCCGCCTCGTGCCTCGCCATTGCCAGCCGCTATGGTCTCCATTCTCACCATGTCCTCCTCAAGCTCGATCCAGTCAGGCCTCCGTGGCAGGGCAATTGAATTGCCGATCATCATTTTCCCTTGACTATGGCAAGCCGGTGAAGTTCTACATCTCCACCACTGACGACCAGGACGGCTGGGTGTTTTACAATTGCACCAAACACGGTGTAAGTTCCTGCCTCCTATGCTTTTGTTTGATTAATTTGAAGGCTTTTTCCTGCAACAAAGTTCTCATTTTTCTGATCTGTTTTGGTTGATAAACTACATTTCCAGCGCTGGTAGTTGGGAGTATGTGGAGTTTCCAGTTGCTCACTGGTTCCTTGTTGGTAATGCTAGGATTGATACAGTTCGTGCAGCAGAGGGCAAGAAGGAAGATCTTCAGCGTGCAATAGATGAAAGGGGTGGAATGCAGCTAGTAGAGGCAATGGAGCTCCAGTTAGAGCAACGGGCAGAATCTAGCAAAGCCATTCTTCTTGGAGGTGGTGCATGTTATAACCTGGGTGATTTGGTGCAGAAGAAATGATCTTATCTTTACAGGGAAAGTGCCTAATTTGTACAGTTGTAGGCATAGATTCAGAGACGAGGTTAAGCTCCACAGACACAGAGCTAGTGGGAAGGCTTGTGCACAATTTTCAGGCATGGATTTTCATAGCTACTTAGAGGTTCTCCTTTTTGTTCATTTCTGCTCTGTACGTATGTAACATTCAAACAAAACAAAAATATAAATATGCGCAGCAGGAGACCACCGTTTTCTGTAACAACAGAACACATAGGAAAGCAAGATGACATGGTTGCTTCAGAAATGCAAGATCAAAACACTCCTGCGAAAACCATGCGTCCAAAGCTTATTTCGTTTTCAACGGCGCCAAACGCCAGCCATTGCTTTGCGCAACTGAACGAATAATCATGTGCGCTTGGGGACAGAGTCCGAACAAAACGGACATCCGTTTGGAGTCGTGCGCTGGAGTTGGCCTCGTTGCATTCAGACATCTCCCTTGGCAGCACCATTACTTTGGCTACAGCGCCACAGCTCGTGACTTGCGACCCTCCGTCGGGTTCCAATCCGGTGAAACTTCTCTCTTCTTTGCTGGCACGGGACTGTTTACGCCCTGAATGAGGCTCGCGTGCAGCTGATGGGACCTGAATGAGCCCATGCACAGTCCACCGCGTCCGTGTATAAACATGGCCTGCCCGCTTTCAGCATGCTTGCCTCGTTCGTTCTGATATCATATGCTACATGATGTGCGCTGTGCGCCTCTGCTTTCAGGCTTGATACAAGGCCTACCATCAATTTGATATGGTTCCGTATACGTGGCCTCTTTCTGGACTGCTGGAGGTAGGGGCCTGGCCTAGGCCTCCGGATTCCATCGACAACTCGTCAGCGTAGCTGTTACATGCATAAAGCTGGAGACGAATCGATTTACACGTCGGATGGCCGAGCTCTGAACCTCATGTGACACGGCATGCTATCTATTTGAAGCCCAGCCGACTCTGAATCTCTGGTTCGGCAGTGAAGCGCGACGCACAATCATTCCCGGAGTTCAGTTCAGATCGGCTATTACTCGATCCCCTTCATCATCAGGAACCCAACTACTCTCAGCCAGGAACGGTACGTGCAGGCCCGCAGCTAGCTAGCCCCCAGCTACTACGTGCTCCAAAAACCAAAATCGTGCGTTAATGTCGATGGACGGACCGGCATGGATGGCCTGTTCCAGACACGGCCGGCGTAGAAAACTAGGGATGGATGGACGGAATGATTCGCTGCCCGCGACGCCGGCCCATGGCTCCTTGTCCGGGTACGTGCGCGCGCACATGCCGCCTGTCCGTCTCGTCTCGGCCTGCGCCTGCAGCTGCACGCCGTGAAGGCGAGGGCGCGATCGGTCATCTCAGCCTCTGCTTTTCCGGTCAACTTTCGCCCAACACGGAGGGCCCGTCAGGTATCTTTTGTCACATCACCTGGGACGTCGCCTCGCCTCGCCATGCATGCATGCGTGCCCATGATACGGCCGGTGAGGTGATGGCCCCCTGGCGCCGCGTACGCACTGCATGCCTGCCTGCCCCTCCACGGCACACACACGAGCCGGAGCTGGAGCTCTCCCTTGTCTAGCTTCGTCTGCATCCCGGGTACGACGGCCGGGTCGAGGGGATATATCGGACGAGCGATTCAATGCACGAGCCTCCGATCGATCCATCGATCGATCGCCGCACTGTGCGTCTTCCCTGTAGATATTGGCCGGGTAGTGGGAGTGGGACTGGGTGATCCACCACATGTGCACCGATCTGTCTTTGGAAAACTCGGGCCGGCCAGGCACCTTTTCTTCCTCCTCCGGTTTGAATGCATGCTTCACTCCAGTCCAAAACGAACAAAAATTCGCTACAGTACGCCCAGATGCTCCTGTCTCCCGCCTGTACGCACGATCCCACACCTGCATGTGCACGCACGCACGTACCCTCCATGCATACGTATACGTGTACGCATCGTAGAGCCAGTATGTAGCTAGCTGCAGCGGGTCATCTCGTTGTGGCAACGAGCGACGAGGAGAAAGCCGGCCATCCAGGGCAGGAGGTGGCTCCCAGCCCCAGATGACCAATCATACGATGCTTCGCTCACTGGCACTCGGGTGGTGATCTCTCAGCTCAGCTGCATGCGGTGTACCGTACAAGAACTCATCGATCGGCAGCACGTACTGCGCCTGCTCGGCCGACGAATACTGTCGACCAACCCTATGAGCAACCAACGGATCAATGAGCTCCAGTTGTGTGGAGCCTATCGATACGTGTAGAGTACAGACTAGAGTGCACAGGCTACAGAGAAGGAACCCTCGCCTCAATAATTCGGAGTCATGCGCCGCATCGATCACATGCATGGCTACGAAACTAGCTTTTCCCTGTATACATGATGGGTCGATCCCCACATGCATGGACAAGCAAACAATGCCTACGTGCGTGTGATCGATAGATGTCGACTTATATTAGCTCGTACTAAACCGGCCACTATTCAGGATCGATCTCTGTAGTCTGTATGCTGTAGCTGTACCAGTCAGCAGGGTTGGGTTTCCACAGTATTTCTTTTTATTAACAAGAAAAGGCGCCAGAGGCTCCATATATTCCATTCAAGCACAGATTACATTGATGATAACAAAGCCCTCTGGGATAAAATCTGCAATACAATGTAACATAGGGCATTGCATTCTAATATGGGCAGGACTATTGCAACTAAAAACCGTGCTACCTACATTGTCATGACTAATCGCCTGTTGAGCAAAGGTGTGGGCACTATTGTTAAAGATTCTGGATATATGATAGACCTGAGTTGATAAAGTACTTGTAAATGCACAGAAATCTACAAGAGATGATCTGATTTCCCAATGCCCAGGATGATTCATTGGATGTCTTGCTGCGGCTGCCTTTGCTAGCGTCAGATTGTCTGTTAGAAACGTCGCCTCCTGCAAATGCATTTGCTTCGCTAGCATGGCAGCTAGCTTGCTGCGCTTCAGCCTGAATTGGTGATCTTATGTTCTGGCACTGTGCACAGAAATGTGAAGCTCCATCTTGATATCCCCTGCGTCATTGTAGGATCGAAAGTATGTCAGAGGGGGGGGGGGGGGGGTTATTAAACTACTTGACCAAATAAAAATCTAGCTTTTTCCCAATTTTATGTCTTGGTAGATTTTAGCAACTTTAGACAAGTCAAGCAATCAACCTACACATGCAATTCTAAGAGTATAGCAGCGGAATGTAAAACATTGCACATGAAGGTAAAGGGAGGAGTTTGAGGGACCAAACGCAATGTAGACACGGAGACTTTTTATCTGTGGTTCCGATAGGAGGTGCTATCGTACATCCACGTTGATGGACACTTCAACCCACGAAGGATAACGGTTGCGCGAGTCCACGGAGGGCTCCACCCACGAAGGGTCCACGAAGAAGCAACATTGTCTATCCCACCATGGCCATCGCCCACGAGGGACTTGCGTCACTAGGGTAGATCTTCACGAAGTAGGCGATCTCCTTGCCCGTACAAACTCCTTGGTTCAACTCCACAATCTTGACGGAGGCTCCCAAGTGACACCTAACCAATCTAGGAGACATCACTCTCCAAAAGGTAATAGATGCTGTGTTGATGATGAACTTCATGTTCTTGTGCTTCAAATGATAGTCTCCCCAACACTCAACTCTCTCTCATAGGATTGGATTTGGTGAAAAGATGATTTGAATGGAAAGCAACTTGCAGAAGGCTACAGATCAAGATTTATGTGGTTGGAATGAAATATCTTGACCTCAACACATGAGTAGGTGGTTCTCTCTCAGAAAATGAATGCTGGAAGTGTAGGAATGTTTTGATGGCTTTCTCCTGAATGAAGAGAGGGTGGAGGGGTATATATAGCCTCCACACAAAATCTAACCGTTACACACAATTTACCAAAATCGGTGAGACCGAATCAGAAAACTCGGTCAGACCGATTTAGTTCATAATGTGACCGTTAGGCATTTCGGTGGGACCGACATGTCAACTCGGTGGGACCGATTTCTTTAGGGTTATGGCATAACGTAATCTCGGTGAGACCGATTACACAAACTCGATGGTACCGACTCTTGTAATAAGCTAACCAGAGAGTTGGTCAGGCAAACTCGGTGGGACCGATTCGCTCATCTCGGTGGGACTGAAACGTTGCGAAGGGGAAACCGAGAGTTTGCATTGCGAACTCGGTGGGACTGGTCGCTCATCTTGGTTAGACCGAAACGTTACGAAGGGAAACAGAGGGTTTGCAATCCCATCTCGATGAGACGGAGATCCCAATCGGTGAGACCGAAGTGACTAGGGTTTCTCGCAGTGGCTATGTCAAATAAACTCGATGGCGCCGGATAGATCAAATCGGTGGGGCCGAGTTTGACTTTTGGTTTGGGACATATGTGGATATGAGAAAGTGGTTGAGGGCTTTGGAGCATATCACTAAGCATCTTGAGCAAGCAAGCCATTAAGCAACACCTCATCCCCTTTTAATAGTATTGGCTTTCCTATGGACTCAATGTGATCTTGGATCACTGAAATAGAAAATGTAGAGTCTTGAGCTTTAGAGCTTGAGCCAATCCTTTGTCCTTAGCATTTTGAAGGGTCCACATTCCTAATCCATGCCATGCCAATCATTGAACTTTTCTGAAATATTCATCTTGAAATAACATTAGTTCAATGAGCATCTTGTTAAGAATTACCAAAACCACACAGGGATAGTTGCACTTTCAATCTCCCCCTTTTTGGTTATTGATGACAATATATAGATCAAAGCTTTGACAAATGATAATAAGATTGAAATACATCGTCGCTTTGAGAAGTATGTGATAAGAAAGAGCTCCCCTAAATTTGTGCATTATTTAATATTTGCTTCTGAATGCAAATGCACAATCGATTAGTATCATGGGTTACTCTTCCATGTCACATACATCTTGGTGGAGTGCTCAAAATGATAACAATTAAAAGCATGTACTCATCACCAAGCAAAGTGAATGATCATATATGGATATAAGAGATAATATCATCCAAGCAAACATTGAAGTAGCATATGGACAAACACATGATCATACAAGTATCTCACACAAGGACATAAGGTATCAAACAAGCACACAATAAAGTTCAACCAAACAAATAGCAAGAGAGACAAAAAGCAACACTCTCTCCTGAAGCTTATGATCTATACATATTTCTCCTCCTTTGGCAATAAGTTACCAAAAAGTTCAAATATGCATAGTGCTATGCGTCTCTCAGGCTTGGTCTTCAGGAGGTGGTGAAGAGAGAACTCCAAGGACGAAGGAATCAGTCGATGTAGTTGGAGCTGGTGGAGTGGTTGCTGGAGGTGGCACTGAAGCTGTAGCTGCTGGTGCTGATGTGGTAGCTCTAGTGTCTGGTACTCGCACTATAGCAGACCTCTGACCTCTTGGCACTCGCGAAAAAGCGTTTGTAGTTGCCTTCCCTTTCTTCTCCTATGCTTCCTCCTGGAGCTGCTCAACTGTTGTCTGCATCTCAGTCACTTTTAGATCAAGATCATAGAATTTTTGTTCAATGATCCTCTCCAAGCTCTCCTGATTCTGAATCAGGGTGGTCAAGCCCTTCTCAATCCTCAAAGTTGATTGGATCAGATATCCAAGTTAATCTTGTTTGCTCTTCAAGAACACTTGAGATGCCTCTTCAGCAGTTGGCATCTTTGCAGCTTTTTCTGCCTTTGCCTTAGCTCTCTTCTCTTTGTGCTTGCACTGATGAAGGTTCATTCTCATCCATTACAACTGTGTTGTCTTCAAATTCTAGGTAGAGAGGTGAATTCTCCTTGTCCAACAAGTAAGTGCATGTGCCCATCTTTGAGTTGATGATCACCTGAATGTGTGGAGCATACCCAGAAGATCTTTTCTGGTCAGCAGTTGTCCTCTTGATTGTCTCTACGATCAGACTCATGACCTTGAATTTTTGAGGCACATAAAAAATGTGCAACAAGTTGATTGAATGTCCTCTGATCATCTTATGATCTCCAGATTTGGGCAACAAAGTATGCCTTAATATGGTGTTGATAGTAGGCAGACCAGACAACAAATATTTCACTGAGCCCAACTTATGAGTTTCCAGGGCTTTATCGGGAATTTCCTTATACATACTTGCCATGGAGTTGTGGTCTTTCTTCTTCTTGGCATACACATTCAAATCATCCTCATGGTCTTTTGGAGCATTGATCAACTTTTCCCATTCTTCAATAGTTGACTGGTACATTGTACCTTTAGACATCCATACTATCCTTCCATCTGGATAGAAATGAGGAGTGGAGTAGAATTGCATGATTAGCTCATCATTCCATTTGGTGAGCTTCTGTCCAACAAACTTATCAACTCCACAAGCTTTGAAATTATCAAGTCAACCTGGAAAGTGATCTTCATTCTCTTTAATATATTTTCAATCAACCCATCTTATATCATAGACAATTGGCTTCTTGTCAAGCAGAATGGTCTCATAGAAATCTTGTTGTTCTTTGGTGTGGAACCTATAGTCCAAAGCAGTTCTCCTTCTCACAACATATGGATCAGACTGTCTCCAAAGTCTCAATCCTTCATCCTTTCTGATGTTCATGTCCTCTGCCACTAGATGAGTGTCATTGTGGTCTAGAATCTTTGGTTTAAGCTTTCTGAGCACTTGGGCTTCAGCATCTTCTTCATCCATTTCAGCCATTGGGGCCTTGTTCTTCTCCTCAGCATGAATGTTTCTGGTGCTTCTCTTGGGTGCAGACATGGTGGTTTGAGCAACAGCTTTGGGAGCAGGTTTGGGCTTAGAAGTAGCAGCCCCTGACTTGATTGCATCCCCCGTAAGCTTTTGTGACTTGAGTGGTGGAGCAACATCCTCTTCCTCTTCATCATCAGATGGATCTTCATCATGGAGGGCTTGTCAATGACTCTGGCAATGCTCTTCCTGACCGTCTCCTTTCTCTTCTTGCCTTCTTCTATCTCTTTGGGTTTAGTGAACTCCATAGTTTCTTGAGTGGAGGCTCTGACCTTAGACATAGGAACTCTTTTTTCTGGTGCCTTCTTGTTCATCCCTGGCTTGGTTGCAGCAGCAGTGCCATACTCTTTCTTAAGCACTTACTTTTTGGAGCTCACTTCCTCCTCAGTAGCCACATAATCCTCATCCTCAGAATCTGAGGTTCTCTTCTTCCTTGATCTAGTGGCTGCTTTGGGCAAGTTACTTGGTGTGCTCCTGCTACCCTCATCACAACTGCTTGAGGGACTAGTGCCCTCACTCATTTGCACTTGCTCTTCTGGTATGGTCTGGCTATCACTCTGGTCAGACATCTTGGCAGGCAAACTGACAGCAAACCCTGTGAATACATATAGATGAGGTAGAGTGGATGAGCATCACAAAGTGGAGAGTTTTGCAAAACAAATGAGTCAAAAACTTCGTTTTAGTTCTCTACTGAAATTATTTCGGAGCTACCGAATTGATAAACTCGGTGATACCGAAGCAACATTCGGAACCTACACTAGTGAACTCGGTCAGACCGAGTCACAGTTCGGTGGCACCGAGATTGCTAGGGTTTCACAGAGAATTGAACTCGGTCACACCGATTTGTAGTTTTCGGTCAGACCGAAAAGCGCATGTGCAATGGCCTAAGATAAATCGGTGAGACCGATTTCTACAATTTGGTCGGTCCGAGATGAGTTCAACGGAGACCTAACCCTAAATTTTTGAATCAAACTTAATCTAAAGGAAGTTTTCTCTGGATAGATTGATTTCATACGTGGCAAAAGATCATGGCATTGACCTCATGCTTAGAATCGGAGGTAAAAAGAGAGCACAAGGGGTCGAACTCATACCCTAGTTCAGCGGGAGTTTGCTATGACGGCAACGGCGGAGCAGATTCCTATTGACGGCGACAGAAACTAGCAGCGGGAGGTTGCTGGCAGCGAGGAGACGATCCAGAGACCCGAGGAGGCAGAGCAGGATATGCGCGGGCTGAGGGCTTTTGAAGAAATTTCCAAAATCTCACCCGTGGATATATATATCCTGACCCTATCAGTGTGACCGAGTAGATCAACTTAGTGAACTCGGTTTGACCGAGATGGATGACTCGGTCATACAGAATGCACAAAGAGGTTTTGGAAGTTTAAGTCTATGACGAATCGGGGACTCCGAGTGCTCCTCACACAGAGTGGTTTGAATCTGACTTGATCAAGCTTTGTGATGTAGCATGAATAGAGTTTGAGACGAGAAAAGCATAGATAGCTAGAGAAGGTTCTTAGGCATTCTTGTCCATCCACTTGGCAAAATAGAAAGAGCCAAGCAATCAAAACAACAAGTGGATGTCCTCGAATGAGTAAAATATGCAATCAACATGCTCACACAATAAAATGGCAAATGAAATACGTGACAAAGCATGCACAAACACTCTAGCATCTATCAATCAATTTGCGATGACTAGGTCATCTATATATGAGTATATTGACTTAGGAGTCAAATGAGAACATTTGATAATAGGTCATACTCATCGTTTAAGCACAAGTGGGGTTACCACTTTTACATAAAGCATTGTTGTGTTCACACCGTTAGAGTTGCTTTAGCTCATTTCTTAGAGTGAAGCTCCCCCTAGATGTGATATCCCCCCTAAGAGGGATGAACTAACCTTGGGTTTTGTCGATGATGACTTCATGTAGGTGTTGAAGAAGTGGACGCTCAATGTTGATGTAGATCATTCAGAGCAATCCATTGGAGTGAGTTACACTTTTAATACCTACACAGGTTAGTCCCACAAGGAACAAGCAAGGATATCTATAGACATAGAATGATGTACACACACGATGATGTCCATGAAAGCATTAGGTTACCTTGTCCCTTGTCTTACCAACAAGAGGGTTTGTGACTCCTTGAACTAGTGCAAGATATGGAAGTTGTTTGCACTTGTTCTTGCCAAAATGATATGAGTGAAGTGTGTTAGCAGAGTCACCCTCAAGAACTCTCGAGTCCTTCTTCTTAGGAATCCACATCATCTTGATGGGAATCATTGGGGTTGTAGTCGTACTTGATGAAGTAGAACTTGATGTAGTCTTGGGAACCCACTTGACCAAGGCCTTGGGAGCTTCTTCAAATGCGTCAATCTCCTCTTGAAGCTTATCCTTGCCTTTTTGCTTGTGGTCTTGTGGTGGAAGATCATCTTGAGCTTGTGTCCCTTGGAAAGAAGTAGGATCATACTTCTCTTGTTGAGGAACAAACTTTGTCTTGGGGTATTGATCTTCTTCCCACTCAACTCCATTGGCATTGAACTTTTGTTCAAAACCAACACCTTGGTTCTTCCGGTGTCTTCCTTGCTTGCGCACAATTTCCTCAAATTGCTTACTTCCGGCAAGGCTCTTGTAAACACCTTTCTCTATAATTCCCTTCAATAAGCTATTTTCTTACTCAAGTGTAACTTGGCTAAGAGAATCATTAGTGGAATCAATAGAACTACTAGAAGCAACAACATTGGATTTAGCATGATTATTGTTACTACTAGAGGAAGAATCTTTCTTACTTTTGTTGCTAGATTTAACTTGTGGCATGTAAGTAGACAAGAGTAAATTCTTGGCAATGTAAGAAGAACTTTTCTTGCAAAGATCATCATTGATTGCCTTTAAAAACTCATGCTCTTGCTCTAGGTTGAGCTTTTCAGAGCGTAACTTCTCATTAGTCTTTAAAAGTTCTCGATGATCTTCCAAGGTAGTTTCATGAGCTAACTTAAGAGTATTTAGTTCTCTAGTTAGACGACAAATCTCCTTCTTATCATTGTCATTCATTTTATCTTGACTAGCATGATTAATAGCAAGTTCATCATAGTTTTCATAACTAGATTTATCAACAAGTAAATCATCATCACCTAGCAAATCATCTTCATCACTATTGAAATCAACATACTCGGGGTGTGATACCTTTGGGCCTTTAGCCATGAAGAATCTTCCAATTCCTTCATTTTGTGAGTCAAATATGTCATAGGAGTTGGTTGACACAAGTGATAGACCGGCAACACCTTCATCTTGATTATATTCGGAGTCAGAGTGATAACTTCTTTCAGAGTGATGGTCGGAGTCGGAGCCGGATACCCATTCACCAACATGAGCTTGATGTCTTTGTTTTGTGTAGCTCTTTGATGATTTGTCCTTCCTTTTCGAATCCTTGCTTCTCCGACAGGTTCTTCGTTCATAACAATCATCTCTACTCCTTCTCTCTCTTGGTGGTGATTCTTCTCTTCTACTTCTTCTTTTAGGTGAATCTTCTCTTCTTTTGTAGGGAGCCGTACACTCATTGGAGTAGTGTCCGGGTCTTCCACAATTGTAGCAATTACGTTCACGACTCGAAGATCTTTTGTCATTGTAGGACGTTGACTTGGAATTGGAACTTCTTTCCTTTCTTCTGCTCTTATAGAACTTGTTGAAGTTCTTCACCATTAGGCTCAATTCTTCATTGAAGGTTTGTTTCTCAGTTGATGATGTAGGAGCATCACATGAGGCTTTGTAAGCACCATTTGACTTGTTGTGAAGCACTTCTTTATCCTTGAGTGACATCTCGTGAGTAACAATTCTTCCAATGACTTCGGTTGGCTTCAGATCTTTGTAATTGGGCATCATTTGGATCAATGTACACACGGTATCATATTTTCCATCCAAGGCTCTTAGGATCTTCTTGATGATGAATATATCGGTCGTCTCTTCACTTCCTAAGGCGACAATCTCATTTGTGATGAGAGCAGGCCTAGAGTACATTTCAGCGACACCTTCACCATCCTTCATTTTAAACTTGTCAAGCTGACTTTGAAGCACATCCAATTTGGATTCCTTCATGGAGTTAGTACCTTCGTGCATATCAAACAAAGTATCCCAAATTTCCTTTGCATTCTCAAGACGGCTGATTTTGTAGAATTCTTCGGGGCACAATCCGTTGGAGAGAATATCACAAGCTTGAGTGTTGTATTGCAACATCTTCAACTCTTCCGTGGTAGCTTCACGGTTCGGTTCTCTCCCATCGAAGAACTCACCTTGCGAGCCAATGCACACAATAACCCAAACGGTGGGGTTATGTCCAAGAATATGCATTTTCATCTTATGCTTTCAACTAGCAAAATTAGTACCATCAAAGTAAGGACCTCTATGGTGGTAATTTCCTTTGCTAGACGCCATACTCTCCTAGGTTGTGAACCAAAGGCTATGTCACCAAAAGCTATGGAAATCAAGGCATATGGAGACCATAGATGTAATACCACTTGTAGGATCGAAAGTATGTCTAGTGGGGGTGATTAGACTACTTGACCAAATAAAAATCTAGCTTTTTACCAATTTTAAGTCTTGGCAGATTTTAGCAACTTTACACAAGTCAAGCAATCAACCTACACATGCAATTCTAAGAGTATAGCAGTGGAATGTAAAACATTGCACATGAAGGTAAAGGGAGGAGTTTGAAGGAGAAAACGCAATGCGGACACGGAGATTTTTATCCGTGGTTCCGATAGGTGGTGCTATCGTACATCCACGTTGATGGAGACTTCAACCCATGAAGGGTAATGGATGCGCGAGTCCACGGAGGGCTCCACCCACGAAGGGTCCACGAAGAAGCAACCTTGTCTATCCCACCATGGACATCGCCCACGAAGGACTTGCCTCACTAGGGTAGGTCTTCATGAAGTAGCCTATCTCCTTGCCCGTACAAACTCCTTGGTTCAACTCCACAATCTTGACGGAGGCTCCCAAGTGACAGCTAACCAATCTAGGAGACACCACTCTCCAAAAGGTAATAGATGGCGTGTTGATGATGAACTCCTTGCTCTTGTGCTTCAAATGATAGTCTCCCCAACACTCAACTCTCTCTCATAGGATTGGATTTGGTGGAAAGATGATTTGAGTGGAAAGCAACTTGGGGAAGGCTAGAGATCAAGATTTATGTGGTTGGAATGGAATATCTTGACCTCAAAACAAGAGTAGGTGGTTCTCTCTCAGAAAATGAATGCTGGAAGTGTAGGCACGTTCTGATGGATTTCTCCTGAATGAAGAGAGGGTGGACGCGTATATACAGCCTCCACATAAAATCTAACCATTAGACACAATTTACCAAACTTGGTGAGACCGAATCAGAAAACTCGGTCAGACCAATTTAGTTCATAATGTGACCGTTAGGCATTTCGGTGGGACCGACATGTCAACTCGTTGGGACCGATTTCTTTAGGGTTAGGGCATAACGTAATCTCGGTGAGACCGATTACACAAACTCGGTGGGACCGACTTTGGTAATAAGCTAACCAGAGAGTTGGTCAGGCAAACTCAGTGGGACTGATTCGCTCATCTCGGTGGGACCGAAATGTTACGAAGGGGAAACAGAGAGTTTGCATTGCGAACTCGGTGGGACCGATCGCTCATCTCGGTTAGACCGAAACGTTACGAAGGGAAACAAAGAGTTTGCAATCCCATCTTGGTGAGACCGATATCCCTATCGGTGCGACCAAAGTGACTAGGGTTTCTGGTAGTGGCTATGTCAAATAAACTCGGTGGCGCCGGATAGATCAAATCGATGGGGCCGAGTTTGACTTTTGGTTTGGGACATATGTGGATATGAGAAAGTGGTTGAGGGCTTTGGAGCATATCACTAAGCATCTTGAGCAAGCAAGCCATTAAGCAACACCTCATCCCCTTTTAATAGTATTAGCTTTCCTATGGACTCAATGTGATCTTGGATCACTGAAATATAAAATGTAGAGTCTTGAGCTTTAGAGCTTGAGCCAATCCTTTGTCCTTAGCATTTTGAGGGGTCCACATTCCTAATCCATGCCATGCCAATCATAGAACTTTCCTGAAATATTCATCTTGAAATAGCATTAGTTCAATGAGCTATATGTTGTTAAGAATTACCAAAACCACCAAGGGATAGTTGCACTTTCAGTCATTTGAATCATTATTCCTAAACCTGCAATGAGTTGTTTGTTACTGCCTTGGGAGGATTGGCCTTTCTAGGATGCATCAACAAAAAAATTGTTCGCTGCATACAATTTATTTATATCAATTGTACTCCCCTGCTTAGGCTGAAGTAATAGTTGTGTCTTGTTTCCTGCTTGTGTGTTATCCTTGCACCTGCCTTCAGATAGTTCCTCAAGGGACAAGGAATGAGAGATTGCTTGTGCTGCATAGGAACAAGATCTTTTGTCTTCCAGACCTGTTTAAGAAGGTTTTTGGAGCTTGTGGAAATTTGTCTTGGTTGTTCTTCTCCTTCCTGTTGTAGTACATGTAAGCACAATTTATATGCACTTTTGGGGTTAAACTTCGCTGAAGGAGTTAGTTTCCAGCAGAGCAAATAATTTCCCATGGACTGAATAATCGGGGTTTGCTTAATAATAGCAGCCATGTCATTCTTAAACAGGGAGTCAATTAAATTGTTGTTCCAGATCTTTTGGTTGGGGAGCCAAAGATCTTTAACAATGACAGGGTATCTAAAGCCCCTTTGTTGGATGATAAGATGATCATAGATAGTTTCCCAAGAAGAACACCAAGGGGTGCTCCAAACTGAAATATTGCCATTAGTAATTTGGTAGAAAGCATTGGCAGTCAGCATGGGTTTGACTTTGAGAATGGCTGTCCAGAAAGCAGATTTGGGAATGTCTGCTTTAGCTCTCTAGAAGGAGGTGTCATGGAAGTATTTTGACTTGAGAACTTTAGCAAGGTGACTATGTGGATCCTCAACTATTCTCCAGGCTACTGAAAGAAGAAGACTCCTATTAGTGGCTTGCATGTTTCTAATACCAAGCCACCTTCATTTTTGGGAGTGCAAATATCTTTCCAAGCCCCGAGACATAAAGATTTCGATTTCGCCTCTTCTCTTAATCCAGTCCACCAGAAGTTCCTAATGATAGCAGTAAGTTTAGCAAGGAATTTCTTAGGAAAAAGAATGTTTGACATGTAGTAGACTGGAATAGAAGCAAACACCGAATTGATGAGTGTGAGTCTAGCTGCACGAGAAAGTTTGTCAGCTTTATAACTTGGAATCTTGGCTTTGAACTTGTCAATAACAAAATTGTAAGCCGAGGATCTATCTTTGGCCGGAAGGATCAAAGGATGCCCCAAATGGATGGACTTTTCATCGATATCAGGAACAGGGAAAATGTTTTTTATAGCCTCCTTCAGATTGGGCTGGACATTTCTACTAAATATAATGGACGATTATTCCAGTTAGGCGTCTGACCTGAGTTGTGGCAAAAAGTTTGAATAATATTGCGAATATGGAGTGCTTCTTGATATGTAGCCTGCCCGCAAACAAGAAGGTCGTCTGCAAACATAAAGAATGGATAGGAGGACAATTTGGACCAAGGGAAATGCCCGACAACTGATTAAAGGGCATGGCTTCCTGCAAAGAGATGGATAGTTCATTTATAGCAAGGATAAAAAGATAAGGGGATATAGGGCATCCCTGTCTTATACCTCTAGAGCTTTTGAACCTTGCATATGATTGACCATTAATGATAATAGAAAAAACGAGACGCATTCATGAATCAACTTAATAAAATGACTAGGAAGCCGTATACGAACGAGCGCACCCATAATAAAGCTCCATTCTAGACGATCAAAAGCTTTTGCAAGATCAATTTTGAGCATAAAAGCTGGAGTTCCCCACGAGTTTAAAGAAAAAGAATGGGTTGTCTCTTGGGAAATGATAATATTATTGCTAATTCTCCTGCCCTCAATAAAGGCCTGTTGAGAAGGGTGAATATAATTAGGAAGGTGAGGCTTAAGCCTATTGGCCAGAGTCTTTGCTATAATCTTGTACACTACATTACAGAGACTAATAGGCCTGAAATCAGCAGGAGTAATAGACACTATCTTTTAGGTATCAAAGCAATTAGGGTATTGTTCAAGTGAGGTGGCATGATACCTGTTTCATAGAAAGTCCTTACCAGTGAAGCTACATCATCTCCAATCCAATCCCAGGCAGCCAGGAAGAAGGCCACATTTAAACCATCAGGCCCTAGAGAAGCATTCCTTCTCATGTACTTTAAAGTTTGCCAAATTTCCTGTTTATCTGGTGTGCTATTGGTGTAATCATGATGAGATATAGGAGAATGTGAGCATAGAACTGCCATCATTAGTATTACTGGATGTGAAAATATCCTTAAAATAGTTCACAAACGTTTGGGCAATTTTATCAAGGTTGAAATGAGTGATATTGTTATTGTCCCTGATAGAAACTATTTGATTCCTTCTTCTACGCTTAAGGACAGCATGATGAAAGTAGCTGGTATTTCTGTCCCCTTTAGTAGCCCAATGTTTTTGGCTCTTGGACTATAATATTCAGTGATTTTGAACATGTTTTCCTCATACCTGTTTATCAGAGAAGCCTCAAGGGTGTGATTTTGTACCTGTAAAGGCTGCATTTTAATATGCTTGATTTGTTCTTCAAGGGAATTGAGCTCTTGTGTGATTGATTTTTTTCTTTCTACACCATTTCTTGAGTGATCCTGCAAGATGGTAAGTTCTATCATAGAAAGGCCTATGAGCAGTACTAATCCAATCAGACTTAGCAAAAGAATGAAAATCATTTTCCATGAGCCACCAGCTTTCAAATTTGAAATTTTGCTTAGGTTTACAATATTGACCTTCAGTAGAGATTAAAATGGGTTTCCACAGTTCATGTTGTTGTACTCCGTCAAGAGCCAAGACAGCAACACTGCAATTAACAAGCCATGCATGCGAACCTCATCTGTCCAGATTAGAGGTGGATATGACCTAAGTATCCTTTAGATGAAGAACATTTACTTCTTAAAAATGTATCATTTCTAAACAACCCGGCCCACTCAAAGTTAGCAGAGTAAATGTGTTTTGCCAAATATTTCTAATTTTAGCTTACATACTACATTTCAACTACATATTTCCACACACATTAAATCCAAACATAAAAAAAAGTAAGTTTCACACAATTCATGGATATTACAAATTCTTAGTTTAGAAACTAAATTATTCAAATTCAAACACAAAGAAGGGTTCAAATGAATTAAAGAGCATGATAAAATCACAACTACGAAGTGCTATGGAGATGCCACTCATGCTCAAATAGATCATCTTGGATCTGGGTATGAAATTCTCGGTTCTCATGCTGAGATGCCTTGCGCTCTCTATATCATTTTCTCATCGTTCTCCGGCTCAACATGATCCCAATTAAAAATGTACCTAAAGTTCTCAGGCATGCCTCTCTGAAAGCACAAGTGCTCCCTGGGTGATTTTGGTAATTAATGTCAACATATCTCTTATTGGACTAATACTTTCATCCAGTATATTTCAGATAAGTTCAACAGTGGAGTGGCATGGACAAGAAGATGTGGAACCCCTTCTAGATGCTAAGGACAAAGGATTGGCTCAAGCTCAAAGCTCAGGACTCTACCTTTTCCATTTTAGTGATCCAAGATCAACTTGAGTCTATAGGAAAGCCAATACTATTAAAAGGGGATGAGGTGTTGCTTAATGGCTTGCTTGCTCAAAATGCTTAGTGATATGCTCCAAAGCCCTCAACCACTTTCTCATATCCACATACGTCCAAAACCAAAAGTCAAACTCAGCCCCACCGATTTGATTCATCCGCCATCGCCGAGTTCATTTGACATGGCCATTGCCAGAAACCCTAGTCTTTTCGGTCTCGCCGATAGGGATCTCGGTCTCACCGAGATGGGGTTGCAAACTCTCTGTTTCCCTTCATAACATTTCGGTCTAACCGAGATAAGTGATCAGTCTCACTGAGTCTGCAATGCAAACTCTCTATTTCCTTTTCGTAACACTTCGGTCCCACTGAGATGAGCGAATCGGTCCCACCGAGTTTGCCTGACCAACTCTCTGGTTAGCTTATTACCAAAGTCGGTCCAACCGTGTTTGTGTAATTGGTCCAATCGAGATTACATTATGCCCTAACCCTAATGATATCGGTCCCACTGAGATGACATGTCGGTCCCACCGAAAATGTCTAATGGTCACATATGTACTGAATCGGTCCGACCGAGTTTTATGATTCGGTCCCACCGAGTTTGGTATATTGTGTGAAACGGTTAGGTTTTGTGTGGAGGCTATATATACCCCTCCACCCTCTCCTCATTCGTAAGGGAAGCCATCAGATTATTCCTATACTTCCACTATCCATTTTCTGAGAGAGAGCCACCTACTCATGTGTTGACACTGATACGTCTCCAATGTATCAACTTTTCCAAACACTTTTGCCCTTGTTTTGGACTCTAACTTGCATGATTTGAATGAAACTAACCCGGACTGACGCTGTTTTCAGCAGAACTGCGATGATGTTGTTTTATGTGCAGAAAAGAAAAGTTCTCGGAATGTCCTGAAAATCCACGGAGGCACTTTTTGGAATTAATAAGAATTTCTGGGCGAAAGAAATACACCAGGGGGCCCACACCCTGTCCACGAGACAGGGCGGCGCCCCCCCCCCTATAGGGCGCGCCCCCTATCTCGTGGGCCCCCTGGACCTCCACCGACCCCAACTCCAACTCCATATATTCCGTCTCGGGGAGAGAAAAATCAGAGAGAAATTTTCATCGCGTTTTAAGACACAGAGCCGCCGCCAAGCCCTAATCTCTCTCGGGAGGGCTGCTCTGGAGTCCGTTCGGGGCTCCGGAGAGGGGGATTCGTCGGTAGTCATCATCATCAACCATCCTCCATCACCAATTTCATGATGCTCACCGCCGTGCGTGAGTAATTCCATTGTAGGCTTGCTGGACAGTGATGGGTTGGATGAGATTTACCATGTAATCAAGTTAGTTTTGTTAGGGTTTGATCCCTAGTATCCACTATGTTCTGAGATTGATGTTGCTATGACTTTGCTATGCTTAATGCTTATCACTAGGGCCCGAGTGCCATGATTTCAGATCTGTACCTATTATGTTTTCATGAATATATGTGTGTTCTTGATCCTATCTTGCAAGTCTATAGTCACCTATTATGTGTTATGATCGACAACCCCGAAGTGACAATAATCAGGATACTTCTCGGTGATGACCGTAGTTTGAGGAGTTCATGTATTCACTATGTGCTAATGCTTTGGTCCGTTCTCTATTAAAAGGAGGCCTTAATATCCCTTAGTTTCCACTAGGACCCCGCTGCCACGGGAGGGTAGGACAAAAGATGTCATGCAAGTTCTTTTCCATAAGCACGTATGACTATTTACGGAATACATGCCTACATTACGTTGATGAACTGGAGCTAGTTCTGTGTCACCCTATGTTATAGCTATTACATGAGGAATCGCATCCGGCATAATTATCCATCACTGATCCATTGCCTACGAGCTTTTCACATATTGTTCTTCTCTTATTTACATTTCCGTTGCTGCTATTACAACTACTACAAAAACCCAAAAACTATTATCTTTACTTTTGCCACCGTTACCATTACTATCATACTACTTTGCTGCAGATACTAAGTTATCCAGGTGTGGTTGAATTGACAACTCAACTGCTAATACTCAAGAATATTCTTTGGCTCCCCTTGTGTCGAATCAATAAATTTGGGTTGAATACTTTACCCTCGAAAGCTGTTGCGATCCCCTACACTTGTGGGTTATCAACACTAATTTCTGGTGTCGTTGCCAGGGAGCATAGCTCTATTCTCTGAGTCACTTGGGATTTATATTTGTTGATCACTATGAAGAACTTGAAAGATGCTAAAACCAAGATTTATCCCTCAACTACGAGGGGAGGTAAGGAACTGCCATCTAGCTCTGCACTAGATTCTCCTTCTATTATGAGTAAGCTTACGACACCTAAACCTACTACTGCTATGAATTCTGATACGTCGCATGTTATTGATGATGCCACTTCTGCTATGCATGATGAAACTACTTCTGTGCGTGATACTACTTTGCCATTAGGTGAATTTCTTGATGAACAACTTGCTAGAGTTAGGGGGAATGAAATTACTGAAGATGCTATTATTGATGATAGTGATGATGAAAGTTCTCCCAATGATTATGTATTGCCTGTTGTTCCTGAGGGTTATGTTATGAATGAAGAAGCTGCTAGAGCTATCTTTGCTTGCAATGATAGATATGATCTTAAGAAATTATTAGCTAAATGGAAGCAACAGTCTCTTAATGCTAGAATGAAACCTGACCCTGCTTTTGCTACTTCACCTATCTGTGTTACTGATAAGGATTATGAATTCTCTGTTGATCCTGAGATTATTACTCTAGTTGAATCTGATCCTTTTTATGGCCTTGAATCTGAAACTGTTGTGGCACATCTTACCAAGTTGAATGATATAGCTACCCTGTTCACTCATGACGAAAGATCTCGCTATTTTTATATCCTTAAGATATTTCCGTTCTCGTTAAAGGGTGATGCTAAGACTTGGTATAATTCTCTTGCTCCTGGTTGTGTGCGTAGTCCCCAGGATATGATTTATTACTTCTCTGCTAAATATTTCCCTGCTCATAAGAAACAAGCTGCCTGGCGGGAAATATATAATTTTGTGCAAATCAAAGAAGAGAGTCTCCCACAAGCTTGGGGAGGATTCTCCGGTTACTTAATGCTTTGCCTGATCATCCTCTCAAGAAAAATGATATACTTGATATCTTTTATAATGGACTAACCGATGCTTCCAAGGACTACTTGGATAGTTGTGCTGGTTGTGTTTTCAGGGAAATAACAGTCGACGAAGCTGAATTACTATTGAATAATATGTTGACTAATGAAAATAATTGGACTCTTCCTGAGCCAATTCCTGAGGCAATTCCTGAACCAATTGAGCCAACTCCTGAGCCTATTCCTAAACCCACTCCGAAGAAGAGAGGTGTTTTATTTCTCAGTCCTGAAGATATGCAAGAGGCAAAGAAATCAATGAAAGAAAAGGTATTAAAGCTGAAGATGTTAAGAATTTACCACCTATTGAATAAATACATGGTCTTAATATACCGCATGTTGAAGAACCACATTGTCTTGATAACCCGACACAGGTAGTAAAGGTAAATTCTCTCTATAGATATGATAAAGTTGAAATCCCCTCTACTAAATTTCATAGCCCTTGCTTAGATGAATTTGATGACTTTATGGCTAGACAAGAAAGTTTTAATGCTTATGTTGGTAGAGAGTTAAAGAATAATGCTTTCGAGATAGGACGTGTGAGCGATAACTTGGCTAGAGTTAAAGGTGAACTTCAACTCATTAGCAAATATGCGTCTATGGTTGCTACTCAAGCTGAGCAAGTACTTAAAGCTCAAAATGATTTGCTTGAGGAATTAAATAATAAAAATGACTTTGTTGTTAGAGTGGCTACTAGAACTGGTAGAATGACTCAGGAACCTTTGTATCCTGAAGGCCACCCTAAGAGAATCGAGCAAGATTCTCAGAGAAATAATTTAGAGGCACCTAGTTCTTCTAAAAAGAAGAAAAAGTAAAATCATAGAACTTTGCATGCTTCTAGTGAACCTACTATAGACACACCTAAGAATCCCAATGATATTTCTATCTCTGATGCTGAAACACAATCAGGTGATGAACATGAACCTAGTGATAATGTTAATGATAATGTTCATGTTGATGCTCAACCTAGCAAAAACAATGAAGTAGAGGTTGAACCTGCTGTTGATCTTGATAACCCACAATCAAAGAATCAACGTTATGATAAGAGAGATTTTGTTGCTAGGAAGCACGGTAGAGAAAGAGAACCATGGGTTCAGAAACCCATGCCCTTTCCTCCTAAACCATCCAAGACAAAGGATGATGAGGATTTTGAGCGCTTTGCTGAAATGATTAGACCTATTTTCTTACGTATGCGCTTAACTGATATGCTTAAAGTAAATCCTTATGCTAAGTATATGAAGGATATCATTACAAACAAAAGAAAGATACCGGAAGCTGAAATTTCCACCATGCTTGCTAATTACACCTTTAAGGGTGGAATACCAAAGAAACTTGGAGATCCAGGGGTACCGACTATACCATGCTCCATTAAACGAAACTATGTTAGAACTGCTTTATGTGATCTTGGAGCCGGTGTTAGTGTTATGCCTCTCTCTTTATATCGTAGACTTGAATTGAATAAGTTGACACCTACTGAAATATCTTTGCAAATGGCTGATAAATCAACTGCTATACCTGTCGGTATTTGTGAGGATGTGCCTGTTGTGGTTGCAAATGTCACTATCTTAACGGACTTTGTTATTCTTGATATTCCCGAGGACGATAGTATGTCTATTATCCTTGGTAGACCCTTTTTGAATACTGCAGGGGCTGTTATTGATTGCAACAAAGGCAATGTCACTTTTCATGTTAATGGTAATGAGCATACGGTACACTTTCCGAGGAAACAATCTCAAGTTCATAGCATCAATTCTATTGGAAAAGTTCCAACTATCATTATTGGAGGTTTTGAATTTCCTCTCCCTACTGTCAAGAAAAAGTATGATATTCTTATTGTTGGGGATTTTCATATCCCCGTTGAGGTAACTTAGTGTTATTCGAAATTTCTCCGGTTCCGTGTTATTCAGAATGAGTTTGTTAACAAGACTTGATCAACCTTGTTAGTGGATTCATTTTGATGATCATGAGATGGATGAAACTAGAAGGCACAACCTTCTGTACCCTCTTTTTACTTTCTGTTATTTAAAATAATTAAAGCAAAATTAGTATTATCCGTCTGTTTTCTGAATTTTCCGTGCAATAAAAAATATCCCGAAAATAAAAGTGCTCCAAATGCCCTGCAAATTTAGTATGATTTTTATGGAATATTTGAGGATTTTAGGCACTGAAATCACTGCAGGAGGGGCAAGCACCAGGCCACGAGAGTGGAGGGCCCCCCCCCTATAGGGCGCGCCCCCTGTCTCGTGGGCCCCTGGTGGCCCCCTCCACTTATGCCAGCACCCACACACTTCATCTTCTACCCAAAAAAATCCCCATCCAGCTCAAGCACGAGTTCTAGCTCATTTTGCTGCGATTTTCGATCTCCTTGCTCAAAGCTCCATTCACAAAACTGCTTTGGGAGATTGTTGCTTGGTATATGACTCCTCCATTGGTCCAATTAGTTTTTATTCTAGTGCTTTATTCATTGCAAATCCTTGCTTCCTTGGTGACCCTGTTCTTGAGCTTGCATGTTAAATTTATGAGGTTCCAAGTAATTCTGATGCATGATATAGGCTCTAGGAACTTGTAGGAGTAGTTGCTACCATTCTTGTTAAGTTTTATTCACTTTTATTTTGAAGTTACTAAAATTTCAGAAATTTTCAGAAAAATGTTAAGGAAATTTTTGAGGGGCTCTTCTAGTCAAGGCTCTTAGGAAAAACAAGCCAAAGAGAAGTAAAAAGCCAAGTATAATCTTCCTCGCTTAGCGGAAGTGCGGTCGTGTGAATGGCCATGCAATGATTTCTTGAAAGAAGCCAGAATTCATGAAGATTTTTATTCTTTGATCGATATTGCAGGCCTCACCGGTTTCATCAACGACCGGATTGATCAATCTCTCTTACTCACTAATACTTTCGTGCAAAACTTTTATTATTATCCTAAGAAGTCACCGCCTGCAGTATCATTTCATTTATATGATGAATTTAGAGAAATGTCTTTACGTAATTTTTGCGCGGTGTGTAGGATACCTTATGAGGGATAATTAGAGGAACCCCATCGTAAAGATGTGGATGGCTTTGTTAACACTATAGCTGTAGAGGAGCCAAAGAAGGGTTCCGAGGTAAAAGTCTCTAGCATACACTTTCCTGTTTTACGCTAGTTTGCCATATTTGCTAGTAGATGCTTGATTGGTCGTGGAAATAGTGGAAACTTAAGTGTTCCTGATATTATCATTCTTCAACATGCCTTGCTTGGAGACAATACTTTTAGTATGGGTGCCGTTGTTGCTAAACGGCTAGCCCTGAATCATACAAAAGGACCCATATTTGGAGGTATCTATGTTGCACGCCTTGCTAGGAATTTTCAGATACCCATTAGGCATCTTGAGAAAGAAGAGACAATATTGCCTCCTCACATTTTAGATTACAAGAGCATGGTAGCACACAAGTTTATTGTCGACAACGAAGAGAGGATGCTCTTGTATAAACTTAGATTCAATAAGAAACACATTGAGATTATTGTTTTGCCTGCGCCTCTGTTGTTTGATTTGCTTGCATAAAATTTTCTCGTCACACCGGAAGCGGTGAACAATCATCGAGCCCAAGCTTTTACTTCAGAACCTGAGCCTGAGCCGGAACCTGAACTAGACCCTTATCGTGCATCATCTGTCTAGTGGGATCCGGAGATGACCAGCCAGTGGTATCCTGATTACACCTCTCATTACACCGGGGAGAGTAGCAACGGTCCCTGGTATTAGACCAACTTAGGCCAAAAGCCTAAGCTTGGGGGAGTACGTATTCCTCACCGACTTTACATTCATATTCACACACTAGTTGTCGGTGCTTATACTCTTTCATTGTATTATCCATGTTAGTTTACAATTCCTTTTTCTAGTTTTCTTCTTGTGTGTTTGATAAACCTTGAGAAAAACCAAAAACAATTAGTTAGTTTAATTTCCATGCTTGTAGTAGAAATTAAAATGAAAAGCCAAAAAGATTTCTAGTTCTTCTTCTTTCTTGTTGGGAGCTTTCCCGTGTAAATAGTTTTATTTTCTTTTCTTTCCTTTGGGGGTCGAGAAGACCATATTGAAAATGTTTAGTGGCTCTCATATGCATGATTATTTATTTAACTTAGAGCCCATATTACTTGTCTTCTCTTTTGAGTTGAATGCTTGCAGATTCCAGCTTAGTCCAATGCACGTGCACTCTTATTATTATACACATCGTTCGGTCGTGCAAGTGAAAGGCAATAATGACGACATATGATGGACTTATTGGGATGAGAGGAGCTGGTATGAACTCGACCTCTCTTGTTTTTGTAAATATGATGAGTTCATCGTTCCTGAGTCAGCTTATTATGAAGTAAACATATTTGCAATGACATTTAGAGATTATAGTTGCTTGTGCCATGCTTGATTAGCTTTGAGTTATAATGGTTTACCTTGCGTGCCAACATGCTATTAGAATGATTATGATGTGGTATGATGGGATGGTATCCTCCTTTGAATGAATTGAGTGACTCGACTTGGCACATGTTCACGCATGTAGTTGAATCAAATCAACATAGCCTTCACGATATTTATGTTCATGGTGGATTATATCCTACTCATGCTTGTATTCGGTGTGAATTAATTTTAATGCATGTTTATGACTGTTGTCGCTCTCTTAGTTGGTCGCTTCCCAGTCTTTTGCTAGCCTTCACCTGTACTAAGCGGGAATACTGCTTGTGCATCCAAAATCCTTAAACCCCAAAGTTGTTCCATATGAGTCCACTATACCTTCCTATATGCGGTATTTACCTGCCGTTCCAAGTAAATTTGTATGTGCCAAACTCCAAACCTTCAAATGAAATTCTGTTTTGTATGCTCGAGCAGCTCATGTTACAACTAGGGCTGCCTATATCTTCCATGCTAGGTGGGTTATTCTCAAGAGGAGTGGACTCCGCTCCTCATTCACGAGAAAGGGCTGGTAACCGGGATGCCCAGTCCCATGATCCAAAAAGATCAAAGCAAATCAAAATAATTAAACAAAACTCCCCCAGGGCTGTTGTTAGTTGGAGGCACTCGTCGTTTCGAGCAAGCCATGGATTGATGCTTGTTGGTGGTTGGGGGAGTATAAACCTTTACCATTCTGTTTGGGAACTGCCTATAATGCATGTAGTATGGAAGATACAGCCATCTCATAGTTGTTGCGTTGACAGCGAAAGTATGCCGCTCAAAATGTTATTCAATCTCTGTTTTAAAATCGAGCTCTGGCACCTCTACAAATCCCTGCTTCCCTCTGCGAAGGGCCTATCTATTTACTTTTATGTTGAGTCATCACCCTTCTTATTAAAAAGCACCCGCTGAAGAGCACACTGTCATTTGCATTCATTACTATTGGTTTATATTGGGTATGACTTGAATGGATCTCTTTTACCATGAATTACAATGTTTAGTCAGTCCTTGATCTTTAAAGGTGCTCTGCATTTATGTTTTGCGGTCTCGGAAAGGGCTAGAGAGATACCATTTTGTTATATCTTGTTTTGATTGTTTTGAGAAAGTGTTGTCATCCGAGTTTTATTATTATGGCTCGCTAGCTGATTATGTTATTGATATGAGTAATTGTGAGACTTAAGTGCTATTGTGAGTATGGTCAGTTCATAATATTTGCTGAAACCTGAATGCTGGCTTTGCATGTTTACAACAACAAGAGCAAACAGAGCTTGTAAAAGTTTTTCTTTATCACTTTCAGTCTATCAACTGAATTGCTTGAGGACAAGCAAAAGTTTAAGCTTGGGGGAGTTGATACGTCTCCAACGTATCTACTTTTCCAAACACTTTTGCCCTTGTTTTGGACTCTAACTTGCATGATTTGAATGAAACTAACCCGGACTGACGTTGTTTTCAGCAGTACTACCATGATGTTGTTTTATGTGTAGAAAAGAAAAGTTCTCGGAATGTCCTGAAAATCCACGGAGGCACTTTTTGGAATTAATAAGAATTTCTGGGCGAAAGAAATACACCAGGGGGCCCACACCCTGTCCACGAGACAGGGGGCGCCCCCCCTATAGGGCGCGCCCCCTATCTCGTGGGCCCCCTGGACCTCCACCGACCTCAACTCCAACTCCATATATCCCGTCTCGCGGAGAAAAAAATCAGAGAGAAAGTTTCATCGCATTTTACGACACGGAGCCGCCGCCAAGCCCTAATCTCTCTCGGGAGGGCTGATCTGGAGTCCGTTCGGGGCTCCGGAGAGGGGGATTCGTCGTCGTCGTCATCATCAACCATCCTCCATCACCAATTTCATGATGCTCACCGCCGTGCGTGAGTAATTCCATCGTAGGCTTGCTGGACGGTGATGGGTTGGATGAGATTTACCATGTAATCAAGTTAGTTTTGTTAGGGTTTGATCCCTAGTATCCACTATGTTCTGAGATTGATATTGCTATGACTTTGCTATGCTTAATGCTTGTCACTAGGGCCCGAGTGCCATGATTTCAGATCTGAACCTATTATGTTTTCATGAATATATGTGTGTTCTTGATCCTATCTTGCAAGTCTATAGTCACCTATTATGTGTTATGATCCGACAACCCCGAAGTGACAATAATCGGGATACTTCTCGGTGATGACCGTAGTTTGAGGAGTTCATGTATTCACTATGTGTTAATGCTTTGGTCCGGTTCTCTATTAAAAGGAGGCCTTAATATCCCTTAGTTTCCACTAGGACCCCGCTGCCACGGGAGGGTAGGACAAAAGATGTCATGCAAGTTCTTTTCCATAAGCACGTATGACTATTTACGGAATACATGCCTACATTACATTGATGAACTGGAGCTAGTTCTGTGTCACCCTATGTTATAGCTATTACATGAGGAATCGCATCCGGCATAATTATCCATCATTGATCCATTGCCTATGAGCTTTTCACATATTGTTCTTCGCTTATTTACTTTTCTGTTGCTGCTGTTACAACTACTACAAAAACCCAAAAACTATTATCTTTACTTTTGCCACCGTTACCATTAGTATCATACTACTTTGCTACTAAATACTTTGCTGCAGATACTAAGTTATCCAGGTGTGGTTGAATTGACAACTCAACTGCTAATACTCAAGAATATTCTTTGGCTCCCCTTGTGTCGAATCAATAAATTTGGGTTGAATAATTTACACTCGAAAGCTGTTGCGATCCCCTACACTTGTGGGTTATCAGAGACCAAGATATTCCATTCCTACCATATGAATCTTGATATCTAGCCTTTCCCAAGTTTCTTTCCACTCAAATCAGCTTTGCACCAAATCCAATCCTACGAGAGTGAGTTGAGTGTTGAGGAGACTATCATTTGAAGCACAAGAGCAAGGAGTTCATCATCAACACACCATCTATTACCTTTTGGAGAGTGGTGTCGCCTAGATTGTTTAGGTGTCACTTGGGAGCCTCCGACAAGATTGTGGAGTTGAACCAAGGAGTTTGTAAGGGTAAGGAGATCGCCTACTTTGTGAAGATCTACCCTAGTGAGGCAAGTCCTTCGTGGGCGATGGCCACGATGGGATAGACAAGGTTGCTTCTTCGTGGACCCTTCGTGAGTGGAGCCCTCCGTGGACTCGCACAGCCGTTACCCTCCTGGGTTGAAGTCTCCATCAACGTCGATGTATGATAGAATCACCTATCGGAACCACAACAAAAACATCCGTGTCTCCAATTTCATTTGCACACTCCAATCCCATCCCCTTACTTTCTTGCAAGTTGCATGCTTTACTTTCCGCTGCTCATATACTCTTGCATGCTTGCTTGACATGTATTGTGAATGTTTAAACTTGTGCTTAAACGCCACCCAAACTTGAGAAACTTAAAAACTCCCAACTTTGTGTGTTGAGTGTCTATTCACCCCCCCTCTAGACCCCTCTTCTTGATCCTTTCAATTGGTATCAGAGCATTGGTCTCCATTGCTTTGGTTTAAACACCATTGTAGGAACATGGATGAGTCTACTTTGGGGAGTCTTAGACATAGAGTGCCTATACTTGATGGAGAGTATTTTCATGAGAGGAAAAATGAGATGCTTGTGATCTTCAATGAATATCATTTGAACAAGTACATTACTAGCCCTTGTGCACCTCATGTTGATCCTATGCATCGTACCCTTGATGAGTCAATTGATATGATTCACAATCTTAGAACTGTTAACCTTATCACTAGAGGTTTGCCTAGAAATTTGATTGGTTGCTTGCCTACTCTTAAGTGTGTCTATACTATATGAAAATTTCTTGAGGAACGATTTCCAAATTATTCCTTGCAAAATCTAGATGAAATTATCCATAAGTCTATTTGTTGGGTTTCGTAGTAATTTCAAAAATTTTCCTACGCGCACACAGGATCATGTGATGCATAGCAACGAGGGGAGAGTGTTGTCTACGTACCCAACGCAGACCGACTGCGGAAGCGATGACACGACGTAGAGGAAGTAGTCGTACGTCTTCACGATCCAACCGATCAAGCACCGAAACTACGGCACCTCCGAGTTCGAGCACACGTTCAGCCCGATGACGATCCCCGGACTCCGATCCAGCAAAGTGTCGGGGAAGAGTTTCGTCAGCACGACGGCGTGGTGACGATCTTGATGAACTACAGCAGCAGGGCTTCACCTAAACTCCGCTACAGTATTATCGAGGTATATGGTGGCAGGGGGCACCGCACACGGCTAAGGAATAGATCACGTGGATCAACTTGTGTCAACTTGTGTGTTTAGAGGTGCCCCTGCCTCCGTATATAAAGGAGGAGAGGAGGGGAGGCTGGCCGGCCAAGGGGGGGAGGCGCAGGAGAGTCCTACTCCCACTGGGAGTAGGATTCCCCCTCCAATCCTAGTCCAACTAGGATTCCTCGGAGGGGAAAAGAGGAGGAGGGGGCCGGCCACCTCTCCTAGTCCTAATAGGACTAGGGGAAGGGGGGGCGCGCAGCCCATCTAGGGCAGCCCCTTCTCTTTTCCACTAAGGCCCACTATGGCCCAAATAGCTCCCGGGGGGTTCCGGTAACCCTCCCGGTATTCCGGTAAAATCCCGATTTCACCCGGAACACTTCCGATATCCAAATATAGGCTTCCAATATATCAATCTTTACGTCTCGACCATTTCGAGACTCCTCGTCATGTCCGTGATCACATCCGGGACTCCGAACAACCTTCGGTACATCAAAATGCATAAACTCATAATATAACTGTCATCGTAACCTTAAGCGTGCGGACCCTACGGGTTCGAGAACAATGTAGACATGACCGAGACACGTCTCTGGTCAATAACCAATAGCGGGACCTGGATGCCCATATTGGCTCCTACATATTCTACGAAGATCTTTATCGGTCAGACCGCATAACAACATACGTTGTTCCCTTTGTCATCGGTATGTTACTTGCCCGAGATTCGATCGTCGGTATCCAATACCTAGTTCAATCTCGTTACCGGCAAGTCTCTTTACTCGTTCCGTAATACATCATCTCACAACTAACATATTAGTTGTAATGCTTGCAAGGCTTATGTGATGTGTATTACCGAGAGGGCCCAGAGATACCTCTCCGACAATCGGAGTGACAAATCCTAATCTCGAAATACGCCAACCCAACATCGACCATTGGAGACACCTGTAGTACTCCTTTATAATCACCCAGTTACGTTGTGACGTTTGGTAGTACCCAAAGTGTTCCTCCGGTAAACGGGAGTTGCATAATCTCATAGTCATAGGAACATGTATAAGTCATGAAGAAAGCAATAGCAACATACTAAACGATCGGGTGCTAAGCTAATGGAATGGGTCATGTCAATCAGATCATTCTACTAATGATGTGACCTCGTTAATCAAATAACAACTCATTGTTTATGGTTAGGAAACATAACCATCTTTGATTAACGAGCTAGTCAAGTAGAGGCATACTAGTGACACTCTGTTTGTCTATGTATTCACACATGTATTATGTTTCCGGTAAATACAATTCTAGCATGAATAATAAACATTTATCATGATTATAAGGAAATAAATAATAACTTTATTATTGCCTCTAGGGCATATTTCCTTCAGTCTCCCACTTGCACTAGAGTCAATAATCTAGATTACACTGTAATGAATCTAACACCCATGGAGCTTTGGTGCTGATCATGTTTTGCTCGTGGAAGAGGCTTAGTCAACGGGTCTGCAACATTCAGATCCGTATGTATCTTGCAAATCTCTATGTCTCCCACCTGGACTAGATCCCGGATGGAGTTGAAGCGTCTCTTGATGTGTTTGGTCCTTTTGTGAAATCTGGATTCCTTTGCCAAGGCAATTGCACCAGTATTGTCACAAAAGATTTTCATTGGACCCGATGCACTAGGTATGACACCTAGATCGGATATGAACTCCTTCATCCAGACTCCTTCATTTGCTGCTTCCGAAGCAGCTATGTATTCCGCTTCACATGTAGATCCCGCTACGACGCTTTGTTTAGAACTGCACCAACTGACAGCTCCACCGTTTAATGTAAACACGTATCCGGTTTGCGATTTAGAATCGTCCGGATCAGTGTCAAAGCTTGCATCAACGTAACCTTTTACGATGAGCTCTTTGTCACTTCCATATACGAGAAACATATCCTTAGTCCTTTTCAGGTATTTCAGGATGTTCTTGACCGCTGTCCAGTGATCCATTCCTGGATTACTTTGGTACCTCCCTGCTAAACTTATAGCAAGGCACACATCAGGTCTGGTACACAGCATTGCATACATGATAGAGCCTATGGCTGATGCATAGGGAACATCTTTCATATTCTCTCTATCTTCTGCAGTGGTCGGGCATTGAGTCTTACTCAATTTCACACCTTGTAACACAGGCAAGAACCCTTTCTTCGCTTGATCCATTTTGAACTTCTTCAAAATTTTGTCAAGGTATGTGCTTTGTGAAAGTCCAATTAAGCGTCTTGATCTATCTCTATAGATCTTAATGCCTAATATGTAAGCAGCTTCACCGAGGTCTTTCATTGAAAAACTTTTATTCAAGTATCCCTTTATGCTATCCAGAAATTCTATATCATTTCCAATCAGTAATATGTCATCCACATATAATATCAGAAATGCTACAGAGCTCCCACTCACTTTCTTGTAAATACAGGCTTCTCCGAAAGTCTGTATAAAACCAAATGCTTTGATCACACTATCAAAACGTTTATTCCAACTCCGAGAGGCTTGCACCAGTCCATAAATGGATCGCTGGAGCTTGCACACTTTGTTAGCTCCCTTTGGATCGACAAAACCTTCTGGTTGCATCATATACAACTCTTCTTCCAGAAATCCATTCAGGAATGCAGTTTTGACATCCATTTGCCAAATTTCATAATCATAAAATGCGGCAATTGCTAACATGATTCGGACGGACTTAAGCATCGCTACGGGTGAGAAGGTCTCATCGTAGTCAATTCCTTGAACTTGCCGAAAACCTTTTGCGACAAGTCGAGCTTTGTAGACAGTAACATTACCATCAGCGTCAGTCTTCTTCTTAAAAATCCATTTATTCTCAATTGCTTGCCGATCATCGGGCAAGTCAACCAAAGTCCATACTTTGTTCTCATACATGGATCCCATCTCAGATTTCATGGCTTCAAGCCACTTTACGGAATCTGGGCTCACCATCGCTTCTTCATAGTTCGTAGGTTCATCATGATCTAGTAGCATGACCTCCAGAACAGGATTACCGTACCACTCTGGTGCGGATCTTACTCTGGTTGATCTACGCGGTTCAGTAGTATCTTGATCTGAAGTTTCATGATCATTATCATTGGCTTCCTCACTAACTGGTGTAGGTGTCACTGAAACAGTTTTCTGTGATGAACTACTTTCCAGTAAGGGAGCAGGTACAGTTACCTCGTCAAGTTCTACTTTCCTCCCACTCACTTCTTTCGAGAGAAACTCCTTCTCTAGAAATGATCCATTCTTAGCAACGAATGTTTTGCCTTCGGATCTGTGATAGAAGGTGTACCCAACAGTTTCCTTTGGGTATCCTATGAAGACACATTTCTCCGATTTGGGTTCGAGCTTATCAGGTTGAAGCTTTTTCACATAAGCATCGCAGCCCCAAACTTTAAGAAACGACAACTTTGGTTTCTTGCCAAACCACAGTTCATAAGGCGTCGTCTCAACGGATTTTGATGGTGCCCTATTTAACGTGAATGCGGCCGTCTCTAAAGCATATCCCCAAAATGATAGCGGTAAATCAGTAAGAGACATCATAGATCGCACCATATCTAGTAAAGTACGATTACGACGTTCGGACACACCATTACGCTGTGGTGTTCCGGGTGGCGTGAGTTGCGAAACTATTCCACAGTTTTTCAAATGTACACCAAACTCGTAACTCAAATATTCTCCTCCACGATCAGATCGTAGAAACTTTATTTTCTTGTTACGATGATTTTCAACTTCACTCTGAAATTCTTTGAACTTTTCAAATGTTTCAGACTTATGTTTCATTAAGTAAATATACCCATATCTGCTTAAATCATCTGTGAAGGTGAGAAAATAACGATATCCGCCACGAGCCTCAATATTCATCGGGCCACATACATCGGTATGTATGATTTCCAACAAATCTGTTGCTCTCTCCATAGTACCGGAGAACGGTGTTTTAGTCATCTTGCCCATGAGGCACGGTTCGCAAGTACCAAGTGATTCATAATCAAGTGGTTCCAAAAGTCCATCGGTATGGAGTTTCTTCATGCGCTTTATACCGATATGACCTAAACGACAGTGCCACAAATAAGTTGCACTTTCATTATCAACTCTGCATCTTTTGGCTTCAACATTATGAATATGTGTATTACTACTATCGAGATTCAATAAAAATAGACCACTCTTCAAGGGTGCATGACCATAAAAGATATTACTCATATAAATAGAACAACCATTATTCTCTGATTTAAATGAATAACCGTCTCGCATTAAACAAGATCCAGATATAATGTTCATGCTCAACGCTGGCACCAAATAACAATTACTTAGGTCTAATATTAATCCCGAAGGTAGATGTAGAGGTAGCGTGCCGACTGCGATCACATCGACTTTGGAACCGTTTCCCACGCGCATCGTCACCTCGTCCTTTGCCAGTGCCCGCTTATTCTGTAGTCCCTGTTTCGAGTTGCAAATATTAGCAACAGAACCAGTATCAAATACCCAGGTGCTACTGCGAGCTCTAGTAAGGTACACATCAATAACATGTATATCACATATACCTTTGTTCACCTTGCCATCCTTCTTATCCGCCAAATACTTGGGGCAGTTCCGCTTCCAGTGACCAGTCTGCTTGCAGTAGAAGCACTCAGTTTCAGGCTTAGGTCCAGACTTGGGTTTCTTCTCTTGAGCAGCAACTTGCTTGCCGTTCTTTTTGAAGTTCCCCTTTTTCTTCCCTTTGCCCTTTTTCTTGAAACTAGTGGTCTTGTTAACCATCAACACTTGATGCTCCTTCTTGATTTCTACCTCCGCAGCTTTCAGCATTGCGAAGAGCTCGGGAATAGTCTTGTTCATCCCTTGCATATTATAGTTCATTACGAAGCTCTTGTAGCTTGGTGGCAGTGATTGGAGAATTCTGTCGATGACGCAATCATCCGGAAGATTAACTCCCAATTGAATCAAGTGATTATTATACCCAGACATTTTGAGTATATGCTCACTGACAGAACTGTTCTCCTCCATCTTGCAGCTATAGAACTTATTGGAGACTTCATATCTCTCAATCCGGGCATTTGCTTGAAATATTAACTTCAACTCCTGGAACATCTCATATGCTCCATGACGTTCAAAACGTCGTTGAAGTCCCGATTCTAAGCCGTAAAGCATGGCACACTGAACTATCGAGTAGTCATCAGCTTTGCTCTGCCAGACGTTCATAACATCTGGCGTTGCTCCAGCAGCAGGCCTGGCACCCAGCGGTGCTTCCAGGACGTAATTCTTCTGTGCAGCAATGAGGATAATCCTCAAGTTACGGACCCAGTCCGTGTAATTGCTACCATCATCTTTCAACTTTGCTTTCTCAAGGAACGCATTAAAATTCAACGGAACAACAGCACGAGCCATCTATCTACAATTAACATAAACAAGCAAGATACTATCAGGTACTAAGTTCATGATAAATTTAAGTTCAATTAATCATATTACTTAAGAACTCCCACTTAGATAGACATCCCTCTAATCCTCTAAGTGATTACGTGATCCAAATCAACTAAACCATAACCGATCATCACGTGAGATGGAGTAGTTTTCAATGGTGAACATCGTTATGTTGATCATATCTACTATATGATTCACGCTCGACCTTTCGGTCTCCGTGTTCCGAGGCCATATCTGCATATGCTAGGCTCGTCAAGTTTAACCTGAGTATTCTGCGTGTGCAAAAACTGGCTTGCACCCGTTGTAGATGGACGTAGAGCTTATCACACCCGATCATCACGTGGTGTCTGGGCACGACGAACTTTGGCAACGGTGCATACTCAGGGAGAACACTTCTTGATAATTTAGTGAGAGATCATCTTATAATGCTACCGTCAATCAAAGCAAGATAAGATGCATAAAAGATAAACATCACATGCAATCAATATAAGTGATATGATATGGCCATCATCATCTTGTGCTTGTGATCTCCATCTCCGAAGCACCGTCATGATCACCATCGTCACCGGCGCGACACCTTGATCTCCATCGTAGCATCGTTGTCGTCTCGCCAATCTTATGCTTCCACGACTATCACTACCGTTTAGTAATAAAGTAAAGCATTACATCGCGATTGCATTGCATACAATAAAGCGACAACCATATGGCTCCTGCCAGTTGCCGATAACTCGGTTACAAAACATGATCATCTCATACAATAAAATTCAGCATCATGCCTTGACCATATCACATCACAACATGCCCTGCAAAAACAAGTTAGACGTCCTCTACTTTGTTGTTGCATGTTTTACGTGGCTGCTACGGGCTTAAGTAAGAACCAATCTCACCTACGCATCAAAACCACAACGATAGTTTGTCAAATAGACTCCGTTTTAACCTTCGCAAGGACCGGGCGTAGCCATACTTGGTTCAACTAAAGTTGGAGAGACAGTCGCCCGCAAGCCATCTCTGTGCAAAGCACGTCGAGGGAACCGGTCTCGCGTAAGCGTACGCGTAAGGTTGGTCCGGGTCGTCTCGTCCAACAATACCGCCGAACCAAAATATGACATGCTGGTAGGCAGTATGACTTGTATCGTCCACAACTCACTTGTGTTCTACTCGTGCATATAACATCAACATCAATAACCTAGGCTCGGATGCCACTGTTGGGTTTCGTAGTAATTTCAAAAAATTTCCTACGCGCACACAGGATCATGTGATGCATAGCAACGAGGGGAGAGTGTTGTCTACGTACCCAACGCAGACCGACTGCGGAAGCGATGACACGACGTAGAGGAAGTAGTCGTACGTCTTCACGATCCAACCGATCAAGCACCGAAACTACGGCACCTCCGAGTTCGAGCACACGTTCAGCTCGATGACGATCCCCGGACTCCGATCCAGCAAAGTGTCGGGGAAGAGTTTCGTCAGCACGACGGCGTGGTGACGATCTTGATGAACTACAGCAGCAGGGCTTCGCCTAAACTCCGCTACAGTATTATCGAGGTATATGGTGGCAGGGGGCACCGCACACGGCTAAGGAATAGATCACGTGGATCAACTTGTGTCAACTTGTGTGTTTAGAGGTGCCCCTGCCTCCGTATATAAAGGAGGAGAGGAGGGGAGGCTGGCCGGCCAAGGGGGGGAGGCGCAGGAGAGTCCTACTCCCACTGGGAGTAGGATTCCCCCTCCAATCCTAGTCCAACTAGGATTCCTCGGAGGGGAAAAGAGGAGGAGGGGGCCGGCCACCTCTCCTAGTCCTAATAGGACTAGGGGAAGGGGGGGCGCGCAGCCCATCTAGGGCAGCCCCTTCTCTTTTCCACTAAGGCCCACTATGGCCCAAATAGCTCCCGGGGGGTTCCGGTAACCCTCCCGGTATTCCGGTAAAATCCCGATTTCACCCGGAACACTTCCGATATCCAAATATAGGCTTCCAATATATCAATCTTTACGTCTCGACCATTTCGAGACTCCTCGTCATGTCCGTGATCACATCCGGGACTCCGAACAACCTTCGGTACATCAAAATGCATAAACTCATAATATAACTGTCATCGTAACCTTAAGCGTGCGGACCCTACGGGTTCGAGAACAATGTAGACATGACCGAGACACGTCTCTGGTCAATAACCAATAGCGGGACCTGGATGCCCATATTGGCTCCTACATATTCTACGAAGATCTTTATCGGTCAGACCGCATAACAACATACGTTGTTCCCTTTGTCATCGGTATGTTACTTGCCCGAGATTCGATCGTCGGTATCCAATACCTAGTTCAATCTCGTTACCGGCAAGTCTCTTTACTCGTTCCGTAATACATCATCTCACAACTAACATATTAGTTGTAATGCTTGCAAGGCTTATGTGATGTGTATTACCGAGAGGGCCCAGAGATACCTCTCCGACAATCGGAGTGACAAATCCTAATCTCGAAATACGCCAACCCAACATCGACCATTGGAGACACCTGTAGTACTCCTTTATAATCACCCAGTTACGTTGTGACGTTTGGTAGTACCCAAAGTGTTCCTCCGGTAAACGGGAGTTGCATAATCTCATAGTCATAGGAACATGTATAAGTCATGAAGAAAGCAATAGCAACATACTAAACGATCGGGTGCTAAGCTAATGGAATGGGTCATGTCAATCAGATCATTCTACTAATGATGTGACCTCGTTAATCAAATAACAACTCATTGTTTATGGTTAGGAAACATAACCATCTTTGATTAACGAGCTAGTCAAGTAGAGGCATACTAGTGACACTCTGTTTGTCTATGTATTCACACATGTATTATGTTTCCGGTAAATACAATTCTAGCATGAATAATAAACATTTATCATGATTATAAGGAAATAAATAATAACTTTATTATTGCCTCTAGGGCATATTTCCTTCACTATTGCCTTGAGTAAGATGAATTCCAATGATCCTATGTTTGGTGACTATCTATTTGAGCTTACAAATCTTATGTGTGCCAAAGGAAATGTTGGAATCATTAGCGACATTATTTCCGAAGCTATTAGAATTCATAAAGATGATTATTGTCAAAATCAGTTATCTAATGAATCACCCTCTCTAGGAATTAATCCACCACATGATGATGTTGAACATGGATACTATGATGAGGATGATGATAGTGACTGTGATCTTGATGATGAATGAGACACTTTGGTCTTATGGCAAATCTTCGGGGATACATGGCAGGAGGAAAGGAATGGGTCCTTCATAGTGGATGTACCAATCACATGACCGAAGATAAAGATATGTTTGGTGAGCTTGCGGAAAACAACGGCCCTCAAAAGTATGTCACTGTTGGTGATAACTCAACGGGTAAGGTGGTTGGCCTCGATAAGGTGGCCATCTCACATGATAGCTCCATACAAAATGTCATGCTCGTTGAATCTCTTGGCTATAATTTACTTTCGGTATCTAGACTTGCTGATTTCGGTTTCAATGTCCTATTTACCAAAGTAGATTGCCAAGTGTTTCATAGAGATAATCATAAAATGGTCTTTACCGTTATACGTAAAGGTGATCTATACATTGTTGACTTCACTAAAAAGGCTCAACCTAGAACTTACTTAGTTGCTAAATCTTCTAAACGATGGTTGTGGCATAGATGGTTAGGTCATGTGAGCATGCGAAACCTTGACAAGCTTATTAAAGGTGATCATATCCTTGGTGTTAAAGATGTCATATTTGATAAGGATAGACTTTGTAGTGCTTGTCAAGCAGGTAAACAGGTTGGAGGAAGCCACCCTGTGAAGAACATCATGACCACAAGGAGACCGCTCGAGCTACTTCACATGGATATTTTCGGTCCCAACGCTTACAAAAGTCTCTATGGAAACTCATTTGGTGTAGTTATAGTTGATGATTTTTCAAGATTTACGTGGGTGTTCTTTCTTGATGATAAATCGCAGGTCCAAAAGATCTTCAAAAACTTCGCTAGGAAGGCTCAAAATCAATTTGAAGTGAAGATCAAGAAGGTTCGCAGCGACAATGGAACGGAGTTCAAGAACGCGAATGTGGACACCTTTCTTGACGAAGAAGGGATTTCACATGAGTTCTTGGCTACATACACACCTCAACAAAATGGAGTTGTTGATAGGAAGAACCAAATGCTCATCGAAATGGCAAGAACGATGCTTGATGAGTACACGCCAAAGCACTTTTTGGCGGAAGCGGTTGAGACAGCTTGTCATGCGACAAATCGCTTGTATCTTCACAAGCTACTTGGCAAGACGGCATACGATCTCCTCACCAGTAAAAAACCCCAAGTTGGATACTTTCGAGTATTCGGCTCAAAGTGTTACATTCTTGATAAGCATCGTCGTTCTAAATTTTCTCCTAAAACTTATGAGGGATTCCTACTGGGTTATGGCTCAAACTCTCACACTTACAATGTCTACAATAATTTCACCCGAAAGGTTGAAGAGACGGTAGATGTGAAGTTTGATGAATCTAATGGCTCGCAAGTAGAGCAATTGCCAATTGATGTAGGAGATAAAGATCCTTCGGAAGCAATCCAAGACTTGTCTATTGGCAAGGTTCATCCAACGGAGGTGAAGGAGAGTACCTCATCCCTCCAAGTGGAAACTTCTACCTCGCGACAAGGTGAACCAAGAGTTGACATGGAAGCATCCACAAGTGGGACACACCAAGACGAAGAAAACGAGGAAGTACACCAAGATGAACCACATCAACCCCCTTCTCCACCACGACGAGAGAACGACAACGTCAACAACAATGAAGGCCAAGAAGAAGAATGAGATGATGAAGATGATGTTCCACCTCAATCAAAGCAAAAGCTCTCACGAGTTCGAGCAAGAATTGCTAGAGACCATCCCGTCGAGAAAATCTACAATGATATCCAAACCGGGAGAATCACTCGCTCTAATTCTCGTTTGGCTAACTTTTGTGAACATTATTCATTCATCTATAGCATTGAACCTATGAAGGTTGAAGAAGCATTGGAAGATCCGGATTGGATAAACGCCATGCACAAAGAACTACACAACTTTGAGAGAAACCAAGTGTGGACATTGGTCGAGAAGCCTGACAACAACCACAACATCATAGGTACCAAATGGGTGTTTCGCAACAAGCAAGATGAAGATAGACAAGTGGTTCGCAACCAAGCACGTCTCGTCGCCCAAGGCTACACTCAAGTTGAAGGTATGTGCTATGGTGAGACATATGCCCCCGTTGCTAGACTTGAGTCCATTCACATATTGCTTGCCTATGCTAATCACCATGATATCAGTTTGTACCAAATGGACATTAAAAGTGCTTTTCTAAATGGTGAAATTGAGGAGGAAGTTTATGTTAAACAACCTCCCCGCTTTGTTAATCCTAAGAAACCAAATCATGTTTACAAGCTTCACAAAGCTCTTTATGGTCTTAAACAAGCTCCTAGAGCGTGGTATAAATGCTTGACCAAGTTTCTTATTGAAAAGGGCTCTGAGATTGGAAAAATTGATTCTACTCTTTTCACTAAAAGGGTTAATGGAGAATTATTTGTGTGCCAAATTTATGTTCATGATATTATATTTGGATCAACTAACCCTCATTTTAGTGAGAAGTTTGGGAAGCTTATGTCGGAGAAGTTTGAGATGTCTATGATGAGCGAGCTCAAGTTCTTTCTTGGTTTGCAAATCAAGCAAACTAAGGAAGGTACCTTTGTCTCTCAAATGAAGTACACCAAATACTTGTTCAAGAAGTTCAATATGCAAGAATGCAAAGGTATGAGTACACCCATGCCTACTAGTGGACATCTTGACTTGACAAAGGATGGTGAACCCGTTGATCAAAAGGTTTATCGCTCTATGATTGGTTAATTACTATATCTATGTGCCTCTCGATATCATGCTAAGTGTGTGCATGTGTGCACGATATCAAGCGGACCCTAAAGAGTGTCATCTTAAGGTCGTGAAAAGGATAGTGAGATACTTAATTCATACACCAAACTTTGGCATTTGGTATCCGAAGAGGGCCTCGTTTAATCTTGTTGGCTACTCCGACTCGGGCTATGCCAGTGACAAGGTTGATAGAAAGTCCACTTCGGGTACTTGTCAATTTATTGGTAGATCTCCTGTATGTTGGTCCTCCAAGAAACAAAACTCGGTATCCTTATCCATCGCCGAAGCGGAATACATTCCCGCTGGATCATATTGTGCTCAACTACTTTGGATGACCCAAACTCTTAAAGATTATGGAATATATGTGAAACATGTTCCTTTGCTTTGTGACAATGAAAGTGCTATTAGGATTGCTCACAATCCCGTGCAACATTCTCGAACTAAGCACATTGATGTTCGCCATCATTTCATTCGAGATCATGTTGCTAAGGGTGACATTAACCTTAAGCATGTTCGCACCGACAAGCAATTGGCCGATATTGTCACTAAACCACTTAACGATAAAGTGTTTTGCAGGTTAAGAGGTGAATTTAACATCATTGATGCTTCAAACTTGGAGTAGGAACTTTAATACGGATACATGTACTTGGATGGATCTCAATCTATGAGATTGCAACTCACTCACATCTTGAGAAATCTCTACATCTCCAAGTCTCTACTTTACGGTGGTTGAAGACAAGGAAGCATGAAACCCTTCAAAACATATCCTCTGACAAATTTCTATATCAAATTTAATGATTGTCATTTTGGATACACAAGTGCTCTTCCTTGCAATGCTAACTCATGTAGGTAGATGAACTTCAATTACAAGTGGTGCTCCAAGTGAACTACAACAACATTGAGCATCCCACACACGTTCAACTACATGATCAAGTTCAACACCACCACCCAAGGTATGTTACTCCATCTTAAAGAAGCTTTACCCCAAGACATGGGTTAAAGCAACTCAAAAAGATGTGAATACACTAAGATGCTTAAATAAAAAATGGCAACCCTATTTTGAGCTTAAACGATGAGTATGACCTATGATCAAGTGTCGTCACTTGACTCCTAGGTCAATATACTCTAACATAGGTGACTTCATCGCCGACCTATTCTAGACGAAGTTCTCCAGTGTTTCCTCTTGTTATTGCATTTTGTCTCATGCATATTTGTTCCCTTTCAAAATAACTTCATCTAGATTTCTCATTTTTGTTGTTTCTGTTCTGCACTTCTCTGCATTTAATTCCTTGCAAATTCTTCAGTTCTAATTCATTGCAAATCCTTGTGAAATCTTACTTGCTTAGTGAGCTGAGGTGACTAGTGCTCTCTTTGTGATGAACTCGGACAAACCGGTTTGCTTCTTTCGGTCAAAACGAAATTTTTCGGTGCCACCGAAGAAATAAACTCGGTGTAGCCGATTTCAATGCTGTGAATTCACTTCGCCACTTGCATTCTGCACCTTCTGTTTCAGCTCCACTCGATGATTCTTATCCTCTATCAGCATCATACTTTATGTGCTGCTTTGCTTTGTGACTCAAGGACTAAAACCTATTTTGACTCACACTCCAGAAGACCCTTCTTGGAAATTTATGTCAAAGGGAGAGAGAGAGTTCACATCAAAGCTAATTACTCCAACAGGGAGAGAGAAAGAGAGTAACAGGGAGAGAGAAACATTCTTTCAAAAGAAAGACCCCAGTTGCTTGATATTCAAAGAGGAGAGAAGTTACATGTCTTTAGAGGGGAAAGACATGTTCATATTGTGTTTTATGTGTGTTTTGCTCTGATTATCGTTTCCCTATATTCTCCCAATATCCATTATAAGATTCAGGGGGAGCAAGATATCTAAGGGAAGAAAATCTTCAAATTCATTGCATATATTTACCCTTGGGGACATGTCTACACTCAAATAGAGTACCTAGTACTCACTCTACACATGTCATCCCAAATCTTGGTATTCTTGTGGTTTACTGCTCCTGCTCTGCTTAGTAGATGTTTCTGTGTTGTCTAACCTTGTTTACTTAGGTTCATCTCTTCCAAAGCTAGTTCAAGACCACAAGGTAAGTATATGCATCAGACTCATGTGCATGAAGATCTCTTGCTGATGTACATATTGTTTGCAAGAAGGACTCATGTGCATGAAGGTACATTTCCCATGTTCACATCATTTGCTCTGATGCATATAGCCAAGACACATGTAACTCATTGCTTGCTCTGCCATGATTATGCAGTCACATGATCTTATGTTCCATATTTACATGATTGCATACATGTAGGGGGAGCCTATGCATGTTACATGTCCTTCCAAAGCTTTACTTGCTTTTCTCTATATCTCTATCTAAAGCTTTGATGTATGTTGTCATCAATTACAAAAACTGGGGAGATTGAAAGCACAAGTGCTCCCTGAGTGATTTTGGTAATTAATGTCAACATATCTCTTGTTGGACTAATACTTTCATCCAGTATATTTCAGATAAGTTCAATAGTGGAGTGGCATGGACAAGAAGATGTGGAACCCCTTCTAGATGCTAAGGACAAAGGATTGGCTCAAGCTCAAAGCTGAGGACTCTACCTTTTCCATTTTAGTGATCCAAGATCACATTGAGTCTATAGGAAAGCCAATACTATTAAAAGGGGATGAGGTGTTGCTTAATGGCTTGCTTGCTCAAAATGCTTAGTGATATGCTCCAAAGCCCTCAACCACTTTCTCATATCCACATATGTCCAAAACCAAAAGTCAAATTCGGTCCCACCGATTTGATTCATCCGGTGCCACCGAGTTCATTTGACATGGCCACTGCCAGAAACCCTAGTCTTTTCGGTCCACCGATAGGGATCTCGGTCTCACCGAGATGGGGTTGCAAACTCTCGGTTTCCCTTCATAACATTTTGGTCTAACCGAGATAAGCGATCGGTCCCACCGAGTCTGCAATGCAAACTCTCTATTTCCTTTTCATAACGCTTCGGTCCCACCGAGATTAGCAAATCGGTCCCACCGAGTTTGCCTGACCAACTCTGTGGTTAGCTTATTACCAAAGTCGGTCCAACCGAGTTTGTGTAATCGGTTCAACCGAGATTACGTTATGCCCTAACCATAATGATATCGGTCCCACCGAGATGACATGTCGGTCCCACCGAAAATGTCTAACGGTCACATATGTACTGAATCGGTCCGACCGAGTTTTATGATTCGGTCCCACCGAGTTTGGTATGTTGTGTGTAACGGTTAGATTTTGTGTGGAGGCTATATATACCCCTCCACCCTCTCCTCATTCGTAAGGGAAGCCATCAGATTATGCCTACACTTCTACTATCCATTTTCTGAGAGAGAGCCACCTACTCATGTGTTGAGACCAAGATATTCCATTCCTACCATATGAATCTTGATCTCTAGCCTTTCCCAAGTTGCTTTCCACTCAAATCAGCTTTCCACCAAATCCAATCCTACGAGAGTGAGTTGAGTGTTGGGGAGACTATCATTTGAAGCACAAGAGCAAGGAGTTCATCATCAACACACCATCTATTACCTTTTGGAGAGTGGTGTCGCCTAGATTGTTTAGGTGTCACTTGGGAGCCTCCGACAAGATTGTGGAGTTGAACCAAGGAGTTTGTAAGGGTAAGGAGATCGCCTACTTCATGAAGATCTACCCTAGTGAGGCAAGTCCTTCGTGGGCGATGGCCATGATGGGATAGACAAGGTTGCTTCTTCGTGGATCCTTCGTGGGGGGAGCCCTCCGTGGACTCGCGCAGCCGTTACCCTCCGTGGATTGAAGTCTCCATCAACATGGATGTACGATAGCACCACCTATCGGAACCACGACAAAAACATCCGTGTCTCCAATTGCGTTTGCACACTCCAATCCCATCCCCTTACTTTATTGCAAGTTGCATGCTTTACTTTCCGCTGCTCATATACTCTTGCATGCTTGCTTGATATGTATTGTGAATGTTTAAACTTTTGCTTAAACTCCACCCAAACTTGAGAAACTTAAAAAATGCCAACTTTGTGTGTTGAGTGTCTATTCACCCCCTCTAGACCCCTCTTCTCGATCCTTTCACTCTCTCATTTTCAATGACCATGTTATGCGAGATAGTACAACCTGTGAATCTCCGCAACATATCATGATTTTCCATAGGACCTTTGGGTTCCAATACATGACATGGTCACGACTGATGCCAAAGCACTTCTGAAGCACACCGAAAAGCTCTCTTCACATCCTTACTTGTCGACTCTTGAAGCATTGCAAAGGGAAATCTCTTGTTACCTTTAGGACGTGTGATTGTCTTGACAAATATGGTCCATGGAGAATAGATGCCATTTGCAAGGTAGTAACCATTCGTATACTCATGATCATTGACAACATAGTTGCAAGAGGAGCATCTCCAACAAGCCTAGCGAACAATGGTGATCTCGACAACACATTCATGTCATTGTGAGAGTAGTGGCATAGCTATGGCTGGGCCAAACCAGGCTATGGCCCGCCCAGCCCACCGAAAACTCAGTGAATAGTAGAGCAAACTTTGTATTTGAGAACGAAATTTCAGAGGCTTTTCTTGATCTGTGTCTGTAGCTCCGCCACTGTACGATGCAACAGCCTCAAGAAATGATAGTTGGATTGTTGCAGGGGCCATTGACTGACCTTTTCATCCTGTAGGAAATTCTTCCATGTCCAGTGTATGCAGTCAATTGGTCCAGGCATCCTAGGCCATCCTCGTTCCGGACTTAAAGCCTGGTATCTTCATCATATGGTGCCATCAGGTACTCTGGCCCAAAGATCTCAATCACGACTTTGGGTACCTTTGAACGGCCATCAAGATTGTATCTTCTCTAACGAATACATGATCGCCAACTGCGTCGGCCGAACACCCATATGCTAGCACTCAAACAGTCGTGATACACTTTATCAAAGGGCTCACACTTATCTCTCCGATGCACACCTCCTGAGTTTGAACAAATCAGCATGCTTCTTCCAGGGCTTTTGCAATGGTGAGAAAGAGACTTGTATGCACCCGAAATCGCCGGCGAAAATATTTTTCCTGATAGATTGGATTGATGTCGAAATAATCTCTTACAATCTTGGCATGGCCTTCTGCTCTATCTCGGTTGATGTGTATATGACCGAATTATGATTCTCTTCTTGTCCGCCGAAAATCCACATTAAAGATCATGCCAATGGCCATTTTGAAGTCGTCATCGTTTCCTTCCTCCTCCGACGACGAAGAGCCCTTGAATATCATCTCTCTCAACATTTTTATCTTGACTAGAAATGACTTGGTTCAATTCCATTGAGAAGAAAAAAAGGAGATGAAAAGGCTAAAACAACTTACCTAGGCAAACGGTCAAACACTTCAAGGGTGGTGGAAGGTGCCACGGCTGGCCGGCAACGTTGAACAGTTACTAGTGGTAGGCAACACTTCGAGATGGTCGGCTGTGCACGGAGAGCCTCGGAGGAAGTAGACGAGGTTCGTCCTTCCGCCGACGGTATCGATTTGACCGCGGCATGATGGAGCTCGATTACGGTGACAGCTGCGGCCAACGACCATGTCGGATTGGGGCAGGAGAGCGACAAGAGCGGCGAAGGTATTGTGGTGTCCCTAGAGGTGCTGAGTAGCCGCCGTTGCCGGCGCCGACGAGACGCTGAGAAGCCAAAACCTTTACTCCGCGGTTGGCCCGCTAAGTATATTCACGAGTCGGGATGATATCCTCCTCCAACTGATTTTAGGAGTTCACTTATGTGTCGTTTAAAGGAGAAAAATACTCCCTCCGTCCTATAACGTACGACGTTTTTGTCAAAAAAAAAACACCTTACATTGTGGGATGGAGGGGTCAGTTAGAGGCAAAAATGCTAGACTTACGTACAGAATTTTACGTACCGAGCTTACGTGCTGACTTGTCCTATTCTTACTCGTCTAATTAACCACCCACTCCTAATTACGTAAAAGTTTTGGTAGCTTCCCGTAGGTGTAGCATTGCTCCAGTAGTCCAGTTAGAGGTGCTCTAAGCACTGCGGGCCGGCCGTGCTCGGCACACCAAGGGAAAGACGGACCATCACGGCCATTGTGAATATTACGGGGAGCAGTCCGATTTCCGTGCGTGTGAATCGGGGAAAGGCGGGGGGCCATTTCTTGGAGTTTTCCATGGTTTCTTTCATCCGATCGATCACATCCGGTGCCGGCCGGCCGGCGAGGTCCCGATCGAATCAAATCGAGCGAAAGGTTGGTGGTGGTAACAGTGGATTTCCCCGGCAAAGCCCGCACGCACGCGCACGCACGCCCGAACGCTGTTCTTCTCCTGGCTGTTTCTGTAGCCTGCACTGCACGGGCAGCGGCAGCCAGGCCAGGCCCCAGTCCCGTCACCTCGGGTCAGTCAGTCATTCAGTCAGATGCCCCCACCGCCCTCACTCACTCCCATAGCTCAATCAATATACAAACCGACGCCACCATGGACGGACGAGACGACGTCAAAAAGCGACATCCCCCGGCCCGGGCCGCAGACGCAGCCACCCAGCCAGCCAGCACCCACACGCGCGGCACCATGCCGGCTACCGCCGTCGCGCTCCTCCTCTGCTCCCTCCTCGCCGTGGCCGGCGCCGCCATGGACCCGGCCGAGCGGGAGGCGCTGCTGCGGGTCATGGAGGCCGTCTCCTCCGACCGCGACTGGCGCTCCTCCTCGGGCACCGACCCCTGCGCCGCGCCCTGGCCGGGGCTCGAGTGCAAGCCCGACGCCGCCGACAAGCGGCTGATGCGCGTCACCCGGCTCGACTTCGGCGTGCCGCCCAACCCGGCCTGCAGGGAGGTCGCCGCGTTCCCGACCCACGCCTTCTCCGCGCTGCCCCACCTCCAGTCGCTCTTCCTCGTCGACTGCTTCAAGAACCCCGCCAAAACCGCCGCGCTCGCCCTCCCGCCCGCCGCCAACCTCTCCGCGTCACGCCTGCAGCAGCTCAGCATCCGCTCCAACCCCTCGCTGTCCGGCACGCTGCCGCCGCAGCTCGCCAGCCTGCGGTCGCTACAGGTGCTCACCGTCTCTCAGAACCCGCTCATCCGCGGCGAGGTCCCGCGGGGCATCGGCGAGCTCACCGGCCTCGTCCACCTCGACCTCAGCTACAACTCGCTCACGGGCCCCATCCCGGCGCGGATCGGCGACCTCCGGAGCCTCCAGGGCCTCGACCTCAGCTACAACTCCTTCTCGGGCCCCATCCCGAGCAAGCTCGGCCGGCTGGCGCAGCTGCAGAAGCTGGACCTGAGCTCCAACAACCTCACCGGCGGCGTCCCGGCCACCTTCTCCGGCCTCAGATCCCTCACCTTCCTGGCGCTGAGCAACAACGGCTTGAGCGGCCGCCTGCCCGCGGGCCTCGCCGGCCTCCGGGACCTGCAGTACCTGATCATGGAGAACAACCCGATGGGCGTGCCGCTGCCGCCCGAGCTGGGCGGCATCGCGCGGCTGCAGGAGCTGAGGCTGGCCAACTCCGGCTACTCGGGGTCTATTCCGGAGACGTTCGGGCGGCTGACGAGCCTGACGACGCTGTCGCTGCAGAACAACAACCTGACGGGCAGGATCCCGGCGGGGCTGAGCCGGCTGAAGCGCATGTACCACCTGAACCTGAGCAAGAACGGGCTGGACGGCGCCGTGCCGTTCGACGGCGCGTTCCTCCGGCGGCTCGGCCGGAACCTCGACCTGAGCGGCAACCCGGGGCTGTGCGTGGATGACCGGGCCGCCATGAAGGAGGTCGGCGTGGACGTCTGCGGAGGCGACGGCGGCTCCGGCGCTTCCCCCGGCGGAGCGATCGCGAGGGGCGGCGCCCTCTGGCCGTCGGCCTCCGCGCTGCTGTGCTGCTGCCTCTTGCTCTGAGACTCGTCGCATCGCATGGCTGATGATGTAGTAATCGGACTGATTAGTCGCTCGCTCCCTGTATGTAATTCTGCTGCTTTGTAGTAACGTCGATTTGTGCAAGAATTCGTCGAGTTGTGGTGGCGTGGCGCGGCACAGTGGCGCGCATAGGGTTTTGTCTCGTGGCTTGTTAGGCTGGGCCATAGCGGTCAACGAAAGCGCCGGGGACTACTGGAGTGCTAATCATACTGTCTTCAATGCACTCTGCCTGTGTCCTCTGTTGCGTGGAGCCGATTGAGCTGGTCATGCGCTGCATTTTGCATCAGTTTTCAGTCGCTGATCTGATCTCCCTGTAGCATTGTAGTACTCACTATGGCTTTGTGCTTGCCACCAAAGTTTTAATATGTCATTTAGCGGTGGCGCCGCGCCGTAAATTCGTCGGTTTTAGCGTGCGCGCAATAACGACGCGCGCGGTAAACCGAGTTGGGCGCGCTGTCGGAAACGCCATCCCGCGCGGCGTATTTCGGGCACCTGGTACAGCGCGCGGCACACTCGACCGCTCGCGCCGCACTCTCTCCTTTCCTCCTTTCCTCCTTTCCTCCTCCTACGCCCCGCGCGCGCCGGCGCCGGCGCCACCCATGGACGCGCACACCGGCGCCCCGCTCTCCCCGCTGTATAGCCGCGACCCCCCCCCCCCCCCCCCGCCGCCGCCGCCGGAAACCCTAGCGCGGGTAGCGTTGGCGTCGCCACCGCCGGAGCTCCGCCGAGCGACGGCCTCGCGCGCAGCCTCTTCTTGCCACCGCGGATGACCACGGCGACGGGTGGCGTCGCGCCGGCGCCGTCCCGTGCCGCCGCCGCACCGTTGAAGCTCCCCAATGCGGCGCGGCCGAAGAAGGGCAAAACTTCGGCGAAGAAAAACAAGGCGGCGGACGGCTCCGGCGGCACGAAGGCGAGGGGAAAGAAGCTTGCAGGGCGTTCGACGGCCGCGGCGGCTACCGAAGTGCCGGCGAGCTCACTCGTTGAGCCGTCCGCCGACGCGCACCATGTGTTCGACGAAATGCCCCCAAGGTGAAAAATATTCTAACTTTTATTTTCTTTTTGTTTTTCAATGCATCATCACATATAGATATCTTATTTGCATTGTTTAAAAAATTTTGTAGTCTCAATGATGATGCATACATGTCAACTATGGGTGTTGGGTCCAACAATTCGCATTGGTCTCAAACCAATGACATCCATTTGGAAGACCATGAATTTGAGGTGGACGAGGAGGGTGAGGGCATTGTCGACGCGCCGAAAGGAAGAGCGGGCAATTACAGCACCAACGATGACAAGTTACTATGCAATACTTATTTGCAAGTGTCAAGGGATCCATCCATTGGAGGTGATCAAAGTAGAGATGCGTATTGGGGGCGAATGAAAGAATACTTTGATGCTCACAACATGAGTGGAATTGACCGCTCGGAGAGATCACTTTGGTCCCGATGGTCCACAATCAACTCGGATTGTCAAAAGTGGGTGGCCGCACAAAAGTCAGTTGACAAGATTAACCCAAGTGGCACAAATGAGGATGATAGAGTAAGTGGCATCTCATATATGTTCATCTCATACTTGTTTTTGGTGTCCGAAGTGCTAACTTGTTTTGTTTTTCTTGTAGTACAACATTGCACAAAACTTGTTCAAAGAAGAGACGAGGAAAACCAAGAAGTGGAAGATCAAGAAAGGAAGGTTCTTTACCTTGTCTCATTGCTATGAAGTGTATTTAAAGAATGATGAGAAATGGAAGAATCGTGATGGTTTGGATGATTTGCATTTGAGCAACAAACGCAAGGTGGATGATGATGATGAGGAGGATGATGCATCAAGTGATGACGACAAGAGAAGCCCCACACCCAACTCGGTTTCATACTCGAAGCCAAAACGACCGGATGGGTGCAAGAAAGACAAAACCGAAAAGAAGAAGAGGAAAGGAGATGATGAGCTCAAAAATGCTATGGAAGCTATTGTGAAGGCAAGAAAATAAGCCAACGAGGTGAGGAAAATGGCAAGGAACCAAGATGCCGCGGCCGAGGAGAGGAGGTTGGCGGCCGAGGAGAGGAGGGTGGCCGCCGAGGAGAGGAAAGTGGCATTGGAGGAGAGGAAGGTGGGCATGGAGGAGCGATCTAGGTTGTTGGAATGGGAGAAGCATTTGTTCTTCTTGGACACATCTTCGTTCAATGGTGCGCAAAAGGAATATGTCAACCTTGCTCGTGAAGAAGTCTTGATCCAAAAAAGAGCCATGATCCGCACAATGGGTGGCGGTGGCCTTGGCGGCGCCATGGGAGCCATGGGTGCACCTCCGGCCGCCATGGGAGGCATGGGTGGCTTCGGCGCCATGGGAGGCATGGGTGGCTTGGGCGCCATGGGAGGCATGGGCGCACCTCCGGCCGCCATGGGAGGCATGGGTGGCTTCGGAGCACCCTCTGACACTATGGCCGCCATGGGAGGCATGAATTTCGCTACTCTTATGGGAGGCATGGGTGCACCTCCGGCCATGGGTGGAATGTCTTGAACTTTTACTTTGCATTTTGAACTTGGTTGGACGAACTTGTGGGCATGACTTGGTTGGAAGATGTTTGTGGACAAATTACACATGTTCATTGCATTTTGATAATTGTTTCGAAACCCAAGTCACGCGCGCCGGGCGAGTCGCGCGCGCTGTATTTCTGCGCGCTGCTGGAGCGGCGTGCGCGCGCTGCATTATAGCGCGGTTGCTGGATCCAGCGCTTGCGGCCGCGCTAAACCAGTCGAAGGACGCGCGGCAAACAGGTTTTTTGCGCGCGGCGCATAGCGCGGCTATTGGAGATGCTCTTAATTTTTGGAACGGGCCTAGAACACGAGGGGACAAAAAAACACCCTTCAACAACAGCCAAACCGTAAAATAAAGCTCTAAGTGCTGCAAATATACGGCACTTTGGCAGCTGCATCAAAATCTCGCGGCTCTAACCGGACATGCACCTCCGACGCCTTCCATGCATTTTCAGTTCAGTACGTAGATGGCCTCCGGTTCCCTTCTGGACATGCACCTTCGCTGCCTTCTATGCATTTTCAGTTCAGTACTAAACGTATGCACCTTCAGAGTTTAGGCTAGCTAGTGTACAGGGTTTTGGCACATTCAGGCTAGCGAATGTACAAAGTAGTAATTTTAAAGTTGATCAAGTTGCACTTTTTTTTAGAAAAGAAGGATGTACCTCCGGCCTCTGCATCTAGGATGATGCATGCAGCTATATTATTAATTATTCACAAAGACCATATACAAGGTGATACATCAATAAGTCTGAAGTCATCATCTGTTGCACATAATTTTCAATATCCAATTTCATCATCTGTTGGATAAGAATTTCCTTCTTGTTGTTTGATTTAGTTACTTAATGTAATTTGGTTCTATTTTGTCGAATATAGCCCATTGGGCCAGGGTGGGCCAGCAGTGTACTGTACATATACACTTATTTTTTTCTTTTATTTTTTTAGCTTTTCTCCTATGGTATAAATGCTGTTTTCAGATCTCAGGGTGGGCCATGGCCCACCCTGGCCACCCCCTACCTCCGCCACTTGCATGTCACAAATACCTTGTTTCAACCTAATTATGAATGGCATGTTTTATTTAGATGTGTATTAAAAGAGAAGAAGGGCAAAAAAAATTGATGGACGGATTTGTAGTTCAATTCAATATGTTTTTGATTATGTGTGCGGTGATCTTGCAAAGATAAATTCTCTTTGAAGTTCATATTTTGTTTAATACATATGCAATTGTGGAGAACAAATTTGTGGTGTGGTGCCCTATCTTAGGGCAGCAATTGGAGCAGTTATGCCCTATTTGGTGCCCTATTTTAGGGCAGCTGTTGGAAACGGCGCCTTGTTGTGCCAAAAAATTAATATTTTCGTGCTTTCCTGTTTTCCCAAAACTAAGGCTGCTATTGGAGATTCTCGGGCATGACCTGTGGAGGCAGCACCTTGCCCCGTGCATTCCATAGAGACATTTGTTTTGAAGCTGCTATCAAGACAAACCATTGCTCAATAGTAGAAGTGGCCCTTTCTTAGTCTCTCGTCACTAGTTCTTTCCTTTTTCTTCATGATCTCTCCCAAGCAAAAAAATAAAATAAACATACTAGCATGCAGTGCCTCAGCCACTACCATTTAAACACTTTTGTCAGTGAGGAACTGAGCTCCTCCACAAGATCCTCTTAGCCTATGTAGACAACATCTTTTATTTTAGATGTACTGATTGAGCCGATGTGATAGCTGAGACGGAGGTCCAAACATGTAGCATTGGCCATGCCCTAAAAAGCTAGTGTAGCAGACTATGCCCCCATCTAACGCTAAATCATGAAAAATAATAATGATACAGTCAGATATCATATATGATTGTCACATGTATATGTCATAGATAAATATTTCAATCACATATAGCTACTAGCAACTAGCACAACAACCACATGTTATTTTATATCACTTGCACGGAACATAGTTTTTGATGCATCTATGTCAACCAATAAGCACCCAACCAAAGCAACAGTTAGTGCATAACTTTCACATAACTATAGGATGCCCTAGCACATAACATCCAGCTAACATAACACCCAGCCATAGCAAATTAAGTGCAAACTTGCACCCAACAAGACGCAAACTTGGAAAGTACATAATTGGAGATTGTCCAGTCTAGTAAATGACTTAGATAACAAAAGGTACATAACTTCGACAGTCTAGCAACTGGTGGGACTAAAGGCACACCTGCACACTAAAACAATAGGATGACAAACTACAAACAAATAGCCTTATAGTTGCACAGTGCAATGCAAACATTGAATCAGTCTAAATCGGCAGAGGCCAAGTGGGACTCATCTTGGAATAGCTTGATTATCTTCTGATTCCGAATACAAAGAATTGGAAGAAGTAGAAAGCATGGGGTCTTCTTCGATGCTATTAAGAATAGAGTGCATGCTCTTTTCCTCTTATTCCTAGATGGTGCAAACATCTTCCTTCTTCTTGTGTGCACTTGTGATGTTGATGTCTCCTGTTGAGCTTGAGCTTCATTACCAAAATGTTTGCAGACATTATCATCGAGAACAATCCCAATAATGAACTCATTGTCTTCATCCTCCAGAACATCATCGATGGTCTTCTCTCTGGGGTCTCTATTCTTCTTCTCTCTGAAGCTTCATCCTAGAGCTGAATTCGATGAAATCAAGATCCCTCAACCTATCTTGTACTTTGATATGCTTTTTATTCCTAAACATATTTTAGTGTAGGATAGGAAAATTAAGTGTTAACAAAATTCAAGGAACACATGGTCACATATGAGCATAGAAATCAACTATATTTTGTAGACTTGTAGAGTGATAGTTCCCTTCCTGTCTTTGTTCAAATCCCGACTAATTTCTGCCGCAAGCTGAAGAGTTGCATGTCAATGTGATGTGCTTATACTATTTTCATCGTCCTGAGTAGTCTACTCATCCCGCCTCTTCATGTTGTCTCTAGTAGATCTCTTTTTAAGTATTTTTCGCATGTGCTCAAATTATGCACACTAGACGAGATGCACCTTGGAGGAACTATAACCTTAACCTTATTTTCTAGTGTCCCCGGAATGCATTTTTTTCAAAATAAATAATTTATTAGAAACTAATGATTTAGAATTAACACATGAGTATGAGTGAACTAAATGAAGCTTGCTTAGAATAATTATACCTCCCAAGACCTATTGTCGGCAATGTCGAAGTTCAAAAGACAACAACACATAACCGGTATTTAAAAGGAAGGTGCAATTATGAATTCCAAAGACAAGAATTTTGTTGTCTCGGGTAGCTGGTGTCTCCTCTTGACCCTTCCTCTTCTTTACAGACATTTTTGTCGACTGCACCTAAAACATAATGTCATTATCGCCATGACATTTCGGCGATACTATACAAAACACTCTTTCTGAAAAGCACGTCTTGTGTAATGCACCAAACTTTATAATGGTGACGAGACCTGGTACACTCCCCTCCAATATTCCTATTGACAATAGGGAAAACTTATTGATGTTTGTACTTACAACATGGTAATATGATTTTAATTCTAGAGAAGTATAATCAACAAAAAAAATCAAGTTGTTTGGATAACATAAAAGGTGTTGGGCAAAATTGCTAAGTTGTAATTTTGTAAAGAGTCATAGAAATAAACCACCTACAAGAAAAAAATTTCATTTAGACCTAGAATAGTTTCATTAGACATGTGTAGATAGGTCAACACCATCTACTGGACTATCTTTAAAACTTTGTTCTCTCCATGCTTGCATTAGACATGGTCTCTGTACAGACATGGTGAACAAGTCTAAGACAAGAGTGGGATAAAAAATGTTCGACAAAAGTTTGTAATTAATGCTTGAATTTATTACATCAAGTGAGATATATAATCTAGTAACACGAGAGGAGAAGATACATACCTTCCATAACATAATGAATCATAGTTTTCAACATAAAATATATACCTTTTCTAGTAGCATGAGTTAAAGAATTTTAATTATTCTTTAGAACATAGATACAAAAGCTAGCCACACCTTTAACATATATAAATGTTACAAGTTTCAAGAAGAGTTATAGGCTAGCACAACACCATTAGAATAATTTGATATATCATTCTAAATTCTAAGGCCTAAACTATAAACCCTAAACATTGATTTCTGATTCTAAATACAACAATTAACCCTAAAAATATACTATCTTAAAACGGCTAAACCTACAAAAATCCATCAAAGGAGAGGGTGCTAACACTTGGAATTTTACCATGCTGGATCCTGGACGATGTTGACGTAAGGGTTCCTCCGAGGTGATGCACTCTATGGGTCGAAGCCTCATTGGAGTTAAGAAGCACTGACATTCTCCTCCCGACAACTGCCACCCCCTCGTGCCATCCCAGTTGCCTTGTTCGATGGCTTAGCCCATCGGATTTGTGATGGTGGCGCCCGTTTGAGGGGGCCTTGTTCAATGGCGTGGTGATACGTCTCCAACGTATATATAATTTATGAAGTACTCATGCCATGTTTACAATGATTTTGTATGGTTTTGTTGCACATTTTATATGATTTTTGGTAACTAACCTATTAACCTAGTGCCCAGTGCCAGTTTTTGTTTTTGGCTATTTCTTCGTTTCGCAGAAGAGCCATACCAAACAAAGTTCAAATGCAATAAAAATTTACGGTAACTTTTTATGGACAAGAAGAGACCCAGGAGGCTTCGGAGAAGGGCCAGACGAGGTCCGGGGGGGCCAAAACCTAGATGACACTTGCCCTAGGGAACACCACCTGAGCTTGTGGGTCCCTCAGGAACCCCCCTGACGTGAATCCAATGCTGAAAATCCTATAAATCCATAAACCCCCGAAAGTTAACCTAGATGAGTTTTTCGCCGCTACAAGCCTCTGTTCCGAAGCAATCTCATCCGGAGCTCAACTCTGGCTTTCTGCCAGAAGGGGGAAGTCATCACCAGAAGCCATCTTCATCATCCCCACTGCTTCCATGATCAGGCGGGAGTAGTTCACCCCTGGGGCTGAGGGTATGTACCAGTAGCTATGTGTTTGATCTCTCTCTCTCTCTCTCTCTCTCTCTCGTGATCTTGATAGGGCACGATATTGATGTACCATGAGCTTTGTTAATATAGTGGAATTTCTTCCCTCTTTATCTTTGCTGTGGTGAATTGCGTCTTGCTCTTTGAGGTTTCGTTATGTTGGATTGAATATTGGATTTGAGATCACCCGATGTATGTCCTGCATGTGCATACCCTCGTGACAATGGGGTATTCTATTGAGTCACTTGATATATGTTTTGGTAATCAACTTGCGGATTCCCGTGGTGACATTGGGGTAATCTATTTTCATCCTACTTTCTCTGATAGAAACGTTGGAGTGATTCTTTTTCGCACGTTGAGGGATTGTTAGATGATTCAATTATGTTAGCACTGTTGAGAGATTGCACTAGTGAAAGTATGAACCCTAGGCCTTTGTTTCCAAGCATTGCAACACCATTTTTATTCGCTTTTGCTACTTGCTACCTTGCTGTTTTTATTTATTCAGATTATAAAAATATATTTCTATCATCCGTATTACACTTGTATCACCATCTTTTCGCTGAACTAGTGCACCTATACAATTGATAACCGTATTGGGTGTGTTGGGGACACAAGAGATTTCTCGTATTTGATTGCAGGGTTGTTTGAGAGAGACCATCTCCATCCTACATCTCCCACGGAATGATAAACCTTAGGTCACCCACTTGAGGGAAGTTGTTGCTGTCTTATAGAACTCTGCGCTTGGAGGCCCAACCGAGTCTACAAGAATAAAAGTTGCATAATAGACTGTTGGAAATATGCCCTAGAGGCAATAATAAAAGTATTATTATTATATTTCCTTGTTCATGATAATTGTCTTTTATTCATGCTATAACTGTATTATCCGGAAATCGTAATACACGTGTGAATACATAGACCACAATATGTCCCTAGTGAGCCTCTAGTTGACTAGCTCGTTGTGATCAACAGATAGTCATGGTTTCCTGGCTATGGACATTGGATGTCGTTGATAATGGGATCACATCATTAGGAGAATGATGTGATGGACAAGACCCAATCCTAAGCATAGCACAAAGATCGTGTAGTTCGTTTGCTAGAGCTTTGCCAATGTCAAGTATCTCTTCCTTTGACCATGAGAGCGTGTAACTCCTGGATACCGTAGGAGTGCTTTGGGTGTATCAAACGTCACAACGTAACTGGGTGACTATAAAGGTGCACTACAGGTATCTCCAAAAGTATCTATTGTTTTATGCGGATCGAGACTGGGATTTGTCACTCCGTGTAAACGAAGAGGTATCTCTGGGCCCACTCGGTAGGACATCATCATATGCGCAATGTGACCAAGGAGTTGATCATGGGATGATGTGTTACGGAACGAGTAAAGTGACTTGCCGGTAACGAGATTGAACAAGGTATCGGTATACCGACGATCGAATCTCGGGCAAGTAAAATACCGCTAGACAAAGGGAATTGTATACGGGATCAATTGAGTCCTTGACATCGTGGTTCATCCGATGAGATCATCGTGGAACATGTGGGAGCCAACATGGGTATCCAGATCCCGCTGTTGGTTATTGACCGGAGAACGTCTCGGTCATGTCTGCATGTCTCCCGAACCCGTAGGGTCTACACACTTAAGGTTCGATGACGCTAGGGTTATAAAGGAAGCTTGTATGTGGTTACCGAATGTTGTTCGGAGTCCCGGATGAGATCCAGGACGTCACGAGGAGTTCCGGAATGGTCCGGAGGTAAAGATTTATATATAGGAAGTCCTGTTTCGGCCATCGGGACAAGTTTCGGGGTCATCGGTATTGTACCGGGACCACCGGAAGGGTCCCGGGGGCCCACCGGGTGGGGCCACCTGCCCCGGGGGGCCACATGGGCTGTAGGGGGTGCGCCTTGGCCTACATGGGCCAAGGGCACCAGCCCCAAGAGGCCCATGCGCCTAGGGAACCCTAGAGGGAAGAGTCCTCAAAGGGGAAGGCACCTCCGAGGTGCCTTGGGGAGGATGGACTCCTCCCCCCCTCTTGGCCGCACCCCTTTCTTGGAGTAAGGGGCAAGGCTGCGCCTCCCCCCTCTCCCCTGCCCCTATATATAGTGGAGGGGAGGGAGGGCATCCACACCTGAGCCCTTGGCGCCTCCCTCCCTCCCGTGACACCTCCTCCTCTCCCGTAGGTGCTTGGCGAAGCCCTGCAGGATTGCCACGCTCCTCCATCACCACCACGCCGTTGTGCTGCTACTGGATGGAGTCTTCCTCAACCTCTCCCTCTCTCCTTGCTGGATCAAGGCGTGGGAGACATCGTCGAGCTGTACGTGTGTTGAACGCGGAGGTGCCGTCCGTTCGGCACTAGGATCATCGGTGATCTGAATCACGACGAGTACGACTCCATCAACCCCGTTCACTTGAACGCTTCCACTTAGCGATCTACAAGGGTATGTAGATGCACTCTCCTTCTACTCGTAGCTGGTTTCTCCATAGATAGATCTTGGTGACGCGTAGGAAAATTTTGAATTTCTGCTACGTTCCCCAACAGTGGCATCATGAGCTAGGTCTATTGCGTAGATTCTTTGCACGAGTAGAACACAAAGTAGTTGTGGGCGTTGATTTTGTTCAATATGCTTACCGTTACTAGTCCAATCTTGTTTCGACGGTATTGTGGGATGAAGCGGCCCGGACCGACCTTACACGTATTCTTACGTGAGACAGGTTCCACCGATTGACATGCACTTGGTGCATAAGGTGGCTAGCGGGTGCCAGTCTCTCCCACTTTAGTCGGAACGGATTCGATGAAAAGGGTCCTTATGAAGGGTAAATAGCAATTGGCATATCACGTTGTGGTTTTGCGTAGGTAAGAAACGTTCTTGCTAGAAACCCATAGCAGCCACGTAAAACATGCAAACAACAATTAGAGGACGTCTAACTTGTTTTTGCAGGGTATGCTATGTGATGTGATATGGACAAAAGGATGTGATGAATGATATGTGATGTATGAGATTGATCATGTTCTTGTAATAGGATTCACGACTTGCATGTCGATGAGTATGACAACCGGCAGGAGCCATAGGAGTTGTCTTTATTTTTTGTATGACCTGCGTGTCATTAAAGAACGCTATGTAAACTACTTTACTTTATTGCTAAACGCGTTAGCCATAGAAGTAGAAGTAGTCGTTGGCGTGACAACTTCATGAAGACACGATGATGGCGATCATGATGATGGAGATCATGGTGTCATGCCGGTGACGATGATGATCATGGAGCCCCGAAGATGAAGATCAAAAGGAGCAAAATGATATTGGCCATATCATGTCACTATTTGATTGCATGTGATGTTTATCATGTTTATGCATCTTGTCTACTTAGGACGACGGTAGTAAATAAGATGATCCCTTACAAAATTTCAAGAAGTGTTCTCCCCTAACTGTGCACCGTTGCTACAGTTCGTCGCTTCTAAGAACCACGTGATGATCGGGTGTGATGGATTCTTACGTTCACATACAACGGGTGTAAGACAGTTTTACACAGCGAAAACACTTAGGGTTAACTTGATGAGCCTAGCATGTGCAGACATGGCCTCGGAACACGGAGACCGAAAGGTCGAGCATGAGTCGTATAGTAGATACGATCAACATGAAGATGTTCACCGACGTAAACTAGTCCGTCTCACGTGATGATCGGACACGGCCTAGTTGACTCAGATCATGTAATCACTTAGATGACTAGAGGGATGTCTATCTGAGTGGGAGTTCATAAGATGAACTTAATTATCCTGAACATAGTCAAAAGACCTTTTGCAAATTATGTCATAGCTCACGCTATAGTTCTACTGTCTAGATATGTTCCTAGAGAAAATATAGTTAAAAGTTGACAGTAGCAATTATGCGAACATTAGAAAGCTTATGTCCTTAATACACTGCTCAGTGTGCTGAACCCCAAACGTCGTTTGTGGATGTTTCGAACATCGAACATATACGTTTTGATAACTACGTGATAGTTCAGTTAAATGGTTTAAGTAGAGGCACCAAAGACATTTTCGAAACGTCGCGGAACATATGAGATGTTTCGAGGGCTGAAATTGGGATTTCAGGCTCGTGCCCACGTCAAGAGGTATGAGACCTCCGGCGATTTTCTGAGCCTGCAAACTAAGGGAGAAAAGCTCAATCGTTGAGCTTGTGCTCAGATTGTCTGAGTGCAACAATCACTTGAATCAAGTGGGAGTTAATCTTCCAGATGAGATAGTGATGTTTCCCCAAAGTCATTGCCACCAAGCTGCTAGAGCTTCGTGATGAACTATAACATATCAGGGATAGATATGATGATCCTTGAGGTATTCGCGATGTTTGACACCGCGAAAGTAGAAATCAAGAAGGAGCATCAATTGTTGATGGTTGGTGAAACCACTAGTTTCAAGAAGGGCAAGGGAAGAAGGGATACTTCATGAAATGGCAAATCAGCTGCTGCTCCAGTGAAGAAACCCAAGGTTGAACCCAAACCCGAGACTAAGTGCTTCTGTAATAAGGGGAACAGTCACTAGAGCAGAATTACCCTAGATACTTGGTAGATGAGAAGGCTGGCAAGGTCGATAGAAGTATATTGGATATACATTATGTTAATGTGTACTTTACTAGTACTCCTAGTAGCACCAGGGTATAAGATACCGGTTCGGTTGCTAAGTGTTAGTAACTCGAAATAAAAGCTACGGCATAAACGGAGACTAGCTAAAGGTGAGCTGACGATATGTGTTGGAAGTGTTTCCAATGTTGATATGATCAAGCATCGCACGCTCCCTCTACCATCGAGATTTGGTGTTTGCGTTGAGCATAGACATGATTGGATTATGTCTATCGCAATACGGTTATTCATTTAAAGAGAATAATGGTTACTCTATTTATTTGAATAATACCTTCGATGGTCTTGCACCTAAATAAAGGGTTTATTGAATCTCAATCGTAGTGATACACATTTTCATGCCAAAAGATATAAGATAGTAATGATAGTACCACTTACTTGTGGCACTGCCATGTAAGTCATAATGGTATAAAACGCATGAAGAAGCTCCATGTTCATGGATCTTTGGACTCACTCGTTTTGAAAAGTTTGAGACATGCAAACCATGTCTATTGGTGTATATGCATGAAGAAACTCCATGCAAATGGATCGTTCGGACTCACTTGATTTTGAATCACTTGAGATATGCAAATCATACCACATGGGCAAGATGACTGAAAAGCCTCATTTTCAGTAAGATGGAACAAGATAGCAACTTGTTGGAAGTAACACATTTTGATGTGTGCAGTCGAATGAGTGCTGAGGCATGCAGTGAATATCATTATGTACTTACTTCACAGATGATTCGAGTAAATGTTGAGTATATTTACTTGATGAAACACAAGTCTGAATTATTGAATGGTTCAAGTAATTTCAGAGTGAAGTAGCAGATCATTGTGACAAGAGGATAAAATGTCTATGATATGATCATAGAGATGAATATCTGAGTTACGAGTTTTGGCACACAACTAAGACATTGTGGAAATTGTTTTACAATTAATACCGCCTGGAACACCATAGAGTGATGGTGTGTCCGAACATCATAGTTGCACCCTATTGGATATGGTGCGTACCATGATGTCTCTTATCGAATTACCACTATCGTTCATGGGTTAGGCATTAGAGACAACCACATTCACTTTAAATAGGGCACCACGTAATTCCGATGAGATGACACCGTATGAATTATGGTTTAGAGAAACCTAAGTTGTCGTTTCTTAAAGGTTTGGGGCTGCGACGCTTATGTGAAAAAGTTTCAGGATTAAGCTCGTACCCAAAGCGGATAAAATGCATCTTCATAGGACACCCAGAACAGTTGGGTATACCTCCTAATTCAGATCCGAAAGCAATATGGATTGTTTCTTGAATCGGGTCCTTTCTCGAGGAAAGGTTTCTCTCGAAAGAGTTGAGTGGGAGGATGGTGGAGACTTGATGAGGTTATTGAACCGTCTCTTCAACTAGTGTGTGGCAGGGCACAGGAAGTTGTTCCTGTGGCACCTACACCAATTGAAGTGGAAGCTTATGATATTGATCATGAAACTTCGGATCAAGTCACTACCAAACCTCGTAGGATGACAAGGACACGTACTACTTCAGAGTGGTAAGGTGATCCTGTCTTGAAGGTCATGTTGCTAGACAACAATGAACCTACGAGCTATGGAGAAGCGATGGTGGGCCCGAATTCCGACAAATGGTTAGAAGCCATGAAATCCGAGATAGTATCCATATATCAGAACAAAGCATGGACTTTGATGGACTTGCCCGATGATCGGCAATCCATTGAGATAAATGGATCTTTTAAGAAGAAGACGGACGTGGATGGTAATGTCACCATCTATGAAGCTTGACTTGTGGCGAAGTGTTTTCCGACAAGTTCAAGGAGTTGACTACGATTTTCTCACTCGTAGCGATGCTTAAAGTCCGTCGGAATCATGTTAGCATTAGCTGCATTTATGAAATCTGGCAGATGGATGTCAAGACAAGTTTCCTTACTAGTTTTCGTAAGGAAAGGTTGTATGCAATACAATCAGAAAAGTTTTGTCGATCCTAAGGATGCTAAAAGGTATGCTAGCTCCAGCGATCCTTTTAAGGACTGGAGTAAGCATCTCGGAGTTGGAATGTACGCTTTGATGAGATGATCAAAGATTTTGGATTTATACAAAGTTTATAAGAAACTTGTATTTCCAAAGAAGTGAGTGGGAGCACTATAGAATTTCTCATGAGTATATGTTGTCGACATATTGATGATCAGAGATGATGTAGAATTTCTAGAAAGCATATAGGGTTATTTGGAAGGTGTTTTTCAATGGAAAGCCTGGATTAAGCTACTTGAACATTGAGCATCAAGATCTATAAGGATAGATCAAAATGCTTAATAATACTTTCAAATGAGCGCATACCTTGACATGATCTTGAAGGTGTTCAAGATGGACCAGTCAAAGAAGGAGTTCTTGCCTGAGTTGTAAGGTACGAAGTTAAGACTTAAAGCTCGAGCACGGCAGAATAGAGAGAAAGGACGAAGGTCGTCCCCTATGCTTAAGACGTAGGCTCTTCAGTATGCTATGCTGTGTACCGCACCTGAAGTGTGCCTTGCCATGAGTCAGTCAAGGGGTACAAGAGTGATCCAAGAATGGCTCACAGGACAGCGGTCAAAGTTATCCTTAGTAACTAGTGGACTAAGGAATTTTCTCGATTATGGAGGTGGTAAAAGAGTTCGTCGTAAAGGTTACGACGATGCAAGCTTGACACCTATCCGGATAGCTCTGAGTAGAGAGACCGGATACATATAATGGAGCAATAATTTAGAATAGCTCCAAGTAGAACAGTTGTTTGGAATAGCTCCAAATAGAGCGTGGTAGCTGCATCTAGGAGATGACATAGAGATTTGTAAAGCACACACGGATCTGAAAGGTTCAGACCTGTTGACTAAAACCTCTCTCACAAGCAACATGATCAAACATAAAACTCATTGAGTGTTAATCACATAGTGATGTGAACTAGACTACTGACTCTAGTAAACTCTTGGGTATTAGTCACATGGCGATGTGACCTGTGAGTGTTAATCACATGGCGATGTGAACTAGATTATTGACTCTAGTGCAAGTGGGAGACTGTTGGAAATATGCCCTAGAGGCAATAATAAAAGTATTATTATTATATTTCCTTGTTCATGATAATTGTCTTTTATTCATGCTATAACTGTATTATCCGGAAATCGTAATACACGTGTGAATACATAGACCACAATATGTCCCTAGTGAGCCTCTAGTTGACTAGCTCGTTGTGATCAACAGATAGTCATGGTTTCCTGGCTATGGACATTGGATGTCGTTGATAACGGGATCACATCATTAGGAGAATGATGTGATGGACAAGACCCAATCCTAAGCATAGCACAAAGATCGTGTAGTTCGTTTGCTAGAGCTTTGCCAATGTCAAGTATCTCTTCCTTTGACCATGAGAGCGTGTAACTCCTGGATACCGTAGGAGTGCTTTGGGTGTATCAAACGTCACAACGTAACTGGGTGACTATAAAGGTGCACTACAGGTATCTCCGAAAGTATCTATTGTTTTATGCGGATCGAGACTGGGATTTGTCACTCCGTGTAAACGGAGAGGTATCTCTGGGCCCACTCGGTAGGACATCATCATATGCGCAATGTGACCAAGGAGTTGATCACGGGATGATGTGTTACGGAACGAGTAATGTGACTTGCCGGTAACGAGATTGAACAAGGTATCGGTATACCGACGATCGAATCTCGGGCAAGTAAAATACCGCTAGACAAAGGGAATTGTATACGGGATCGATTGAGTCCTTGACATCGTGGTTCATCCGATGAGATCATCGTGGAACATGTGGGAGCCAACATGGGTATCCAGATCCCGCTGTTGGTTATTGACCGGAGAACGTCTCGGTCATGTCTGCATGTCTCCCGAACCCGTAGGGTCTACACACTTAAGGTTCGATGACGCTAGGGTTATAAAGGAAGCTTGTATGTGGTTACCGAATGTTGTTCGGAGTCCCGGATGAGATCCCGGACGTCACGAGGAGTTCCGGAATGGTCCGGAGGTAAAGATTTATATATAGGAAGTCCTGTTTCGGCCATCGGGACAAGTTTCGGGGTCATCGGTATTGTACCGGGACCACCGGAAGGGTCCCGGGGGCCCACCGGGTGGGGCCACCTGCCCCGGGGGGCCACATGGGCTGTAGGGGGTGCGTCTTGGCCTACATGGGCCAAGGGCACCAGCCCCAAGAGGCCCATGCGCCTAGGGAACCCTAGAGGGAAGAGTCCTCAAAGGGGGAAGGCACCTCCGAGGTGCCTTGGGGAGGATGGACTCCTCCCCCCCTCTTGGCCGCACCCCTTTCTTGGAGTAAGGGGCAAGGCTGCGCCTCCCCCCTCTCCCCTGCCCCTATATATAGTGGAGGGGAGGGAGGGCATCCACACCTGAGCCCTTGGCGCCTCCCTCCCTCCCGTGACACCTCTTCCTCTCCCGTAGGTGCTTGGCGAAGCCCTGCAGGATTGCCACGCTCCTCCATCACCACCACGCCGTTGTGCTGCTGCTGGATGGAGTCTTCCTCAACCTCTCCCTCTCTCCTTGCTGGATCAAGGCGTGGGAGACATCGTCGAGCTGTACGTGTGTTGAACGCGGAGGTGCCGTCCGTTCGGCACTAGGATCATCGGTGATCTGAATCACGACGAGTACGACTCCATCAACCCCGTTCACTTGAACGCTTCCGCTTAGCGATCTACAAGGGTATGTAGATGCACTCTCCTTCTACTCGTAGCTGGTTTCTCCATAGATAGATCTTGGTGACGCGTAGGAAAATTTTGAATTTCTGCTACGTTCCCCAACATAGACATCATGTGGTCTGGAGAATCTACCACAATGGAGTCTTGGGTCAATTTTGTGGCTAAGTAAATCTGCCATGGTGCCGGCTCAGTTCGTCGGAGGACTTGGTCGATGTAGTTCAGTAGCGAAGACATAGTGAATGTCTCGCGTGCTCAGGAAGGTGAACTTTGCGGCGACGGTGATAAGATTTGGTCGTTGGCCGAGGAAGGGACATAAATGAGGAGGGATAAAGGAGTATCTGAATAACATGAGAAGGGGATTGCCTGCGGCCCGTGGTACTCACTAACTAGAAATGGTTTTCTCTCAAAAAAAATAAGTAGAAATGGTTTAGAGAAAACCGTCTGCGTTGGAGAGAAACTAGGACGATTTTGTTCTACTAACCGCCTCAACGTTTTCATGTAGGAGGTTTCAGAATTCTAACTGCTTCAGACACTTTCTATAACAAGAATAATCACCTCCGGTGTAGGGATTACATGCCTCTTAAATCTCTTGGGTCACAACTGCCGCCAAGGGACACTTCTAATGCTTGTTTCTATACTAGCAGCTAACCAAATGCAATGACATATCACCATCTTTGTGTACAAGTTCCAATACGTATGCACTTCTCCTCCCGAACCATCGACTAAACATGCTAGCCCTCTTTTCTTAAGACCATGGCTAATGTACACCAGCCACCTTCGATGCCATTCTATCCCCAACGGAGCATCACATGATTCTATTGTTCATTCCACCAAGAAATATTGAGAGCTTGGTTTATAGGATGGTCATAGTAGGAGAGCACATAGGATAGTGGAGGGATGAGTTTGGGTGAAATATCCAATTTGATATAGCATAAGGGATAAACCTGTCAATGTTGTAAATTTGGTTTTCCACCGGTAGTTCCTGGTGTCTCCTATGCTTACATCTACGAAACACAAATTTGTGTGCATGGACCAAACTCGTAGAAATAAGAGTATATATTTCACCCACATGGATGCAAGACGTGGAATAAGCCTAGTGAAGGATCACTCCTTAAAAAGACTTGAGGTAATGACATGGCCCGTTTGGTTATGAGTATTGTACTCTGGTAGGTAAGATGCTACAATATCTTTTAAAGAAACGATGGAGTTGTTGTGCTCGTTTGTCCTTGGGAAGGTCCGAAGTAATGCTATTTTATAACAATGGTGAATTTTCTGAGCTTGTTTGTCCTTGGCTAGGCCTGCCTATAATTTAGGACACGAGAGGTTCGAAACAATGAGCTTCAAATGCTTTCAATATAACTTGATCTTCGATCTTTACACAAAGATGATGCGGCTAGCTATTAGATGATGATTTAGCAAGTGCACATAACCTCAAATTTGTCTTATGCGCATTTGAACAAATGACTGGTTTGAAAATTAACTTTAACAAAAGTGAGATTTTTTTTGTTCGGTGAAGCTAACAATAAAGCTGACAAACATAACATGATAATTACTTGTCCAATGGGGAATTTACTCACTAGTTATCAGGAGATCCCAGTAAATGCACAAGGAATCAGAAAGGTTCACTGGAAGATTTTTTAAATAATAAGGAAAAAATGTGGAAGTTTTGAAGGTAGGTTGCTAGGTATTAGTGATAGGCTGATTCCAATCCAACCTAGCTTATCCAAATATACATATTTTCCTGATGTCTTTCTATGGTCTTCAATATTGGAGTAAAAAAATTCAATTTCTTTATAGCTAGGTTATTATGGCAATAGTATGTTAATAAGAGGAAGTATTACTTGGTGAGACGGCTGGTGGTGTGCTTACCTAATGGCTATGGTGGTCTAGGGGGTCAAGAATGAAAATTCAAAAATAGTGCCTTATTATCTAAATGCATGTGGAACCTTAGTACTTAAGAGGGGGGGGGGGTATGGCAAGATACTCTTAAGAATAAGTATCTCAAAAGAAGTGTTTGTTTGGATTAAGTCATAAATCATGTGATTCACAATTCTGGTATGGGTTTCTGGAACACACAAAAAATCTTTGACAATTGTGACACATAGTGGGTAAATGCTGTAACACTAGTTTCTGGGAGGACTTGTGGGTGGGAGATCAGACACTATCACTTGCTTATGCAATGCTTTACAATGTATGTTTGATCAAAATATTTCTATAGCCAACGTCATATAGAGAGGCTTTAGGGACATAGAGTTTAGAAGGACTTTTATGGTGAAACCTTGGTCTTATGGAATGGTCTTAGTGAAACTTGTGAGAGCATTCAACTGACTGATCTACCTGATACAATATGGTGGATGGGTCATGGGTGGTAATAATGGGTTATTTATAGTAAAATCTATGTATGAATTGACGATGAGAGGTGATTGTAGATTTCCAAATAAATTCTTGTGGAAAACTTAAATTCCTATGAAGATCAAAATTTTCTTGTTGCATGTTTATAAATAGTATTTTAACCAAAGATAACTTGTTGAGGAGAGGATGTCAGGGAGATGCAAAGTGTTAGTTTTGTGGTTTGGATTAAACAACTGATCATCTTCCTTTTTCTTGCGAATAAAGTGGGTTCTTATTCCTTCGAAATAGCGTTACAGTCCGCTAATACAAGCTGTTTGATACTGTCTGGAACCTGGTGCAACCAACAGGCGGTGCTACCTCCAGTTCTCCCTACATTAGCTAGACTACGAGCAACACTATTTTGATTATCATCAATTAAAAGCGGAACAAACCCACGAAGCTGCAGGAACTTCTTGATTTCCATCATCAGATGTGCATAGGCTGACCGATTAAGCGAATCGTCCGTCAAAGCGGCCATGCCCACTGAATTTGCTGATTGGATTACAATTGATCATCTTGTATTAATTGCTCTCCTGGTAAACAATTTAATGGATGGAGTAGTATCTTGGAAATTTTGTCCTTCTGTGCATTGTTCAAACTCCAACGCCTATGTTAACCAAGACAACTCCATTTCTAGATGTAGCAAAAGCATCCGCATGGGCGCTTTCCGTTTCTCGCTGGCGAGAGAGTGTGAGGTCGACGGAAGTCACGGAACAATCAACCACGATCGGATCGGGCCACCACGGTGCGCACCACACGCACACACGCATCAGAGAGCAGATGCAGTGCGAGACCGGGGAGACCGGGAGTGCATGCGTGCGTCTGTGCGTCGGCCCCGCGGCCTACTTTGACGTGAAACGGGACGATCTGGCGCGGCGGCAGCTCACGTGGTGCCGGGCGGTGGAGGAGCCAGAAAGGAAAGCCCGCACAGCGCCGCACTGTTGCCCCTGCCTTGTCCGCCTCCAATTTGCTGCTGCCCCGCACGGCCGCGGGCGCGTCCGTCGTGACGGCGCTACCTGCCCGTCGCACGGGCGCACGGACGCGGGAAGGCGATGAGGGCGGGCAGCCGCAGGCCGGGGTTTGTGCCAAGAGGCACGGGCTGTGGTTCGTGCTCATGTGGGGGAGCGAGGAGCAGAGACGGATGGGGGTAGGGGAATGGCGCTCGCAATGGCGTTGGGGCAGGGGCGCATGGCGCTGGATGGAGGAGACGGCGAGGTGATGGGTGCATGTCTTGTTTGGTTTGGGGACTTTTTGCAGATGGATCGATGGCACCTGAGACATCAGCCCGTCCCTGCTACTGTTTCTCTCCTTCCTTGTATGTAATTGTGCTGCTTTGTAGAGCTTTAACGTCAATTTGTGCAAGAATTCTAAGTGGAATTAGGAGTTGTGATGGTGTGGCATAGGGTTTTGTCTCGACGCCTGTAAGGCTGGGCCATAGCGGTCAACGAGAGCGCCGGGGACTCGAGTGCTAATCATGCTGTCCTCCCACCTTCAGATTCTGCTTGTGTCCTGTGGTCTACCTGTGCTGGGCCAAATTTCGTGTTTTGACCCTTTTGTCAAACAAAATTGGGATTTGACCCTCTTTTGAAAAAAATTCGACATTTGACCCTTTTTGCTACCGCCAGGATGTCCGGCGGTAGGATTACCTAGGCTACCGCCGGACACTGCGGCGGTAGGAATCTTATCAACGTCAGCAGCGTTAACGGCCACCGTCCCACCCTACCGCCGCCGGTCATGGCGGTAGCCTGTCCGATCCTACCGCCGGGGTACCTAGCGGCAGGGTGCGGGCAGTTATAAGCCGCCGGCCACCCCACCCCTCCCCTTCTCCCCCAACCACCAGCCCCAAGAACAGAGGAGTTCTTCCTCTCGCCCCTCTCTCTTCTCCTCCACTCCCCCCCCCCTCAGATCTTCATCGTTTCTTCACCATTTTTGCGGATCGAGATGGCCCCGAAGAAAGAAAAGTAAGCTCCTTCGATCCCTCCAATTAGTTTTAGTCAAATAGCTTCCGATTCGTCGCATTATTTGATTCAAATCACCCCCCTTCTTGAACTAGATTTAAATATTTTGAACCCTAGGATTGATTTAGGTTGATTATAGATGTTATATTGTGTTAGGTATGAACTCTAGTCACTAGTTGGTATGATTATGTGAAGATGAACCCTAATTCATATTATTTTTGGAGGAATTATTTTTGATATGATGCATATTGGAGGAATATATTGTGATATGATGATGCATGTTGATATGCTATGATGCAAGTAGTGGATATAGTTGGAGAACAAATGTTGAACCCTCAAGATGAACCTAGTTCATAATTTTTTGTGTTAAAAAATTTTATATATGATGAATATTGGAAATATTTGTTTTGATATAGGATGCATGTGGATCTTATATGATGCAAGTAGTGGATTTTGTTGGAGTAAACATGGTTAATCCCTCAAGATGAACCCTAGTTCATGGTTTTTGTTTTTGATATATGTATTTTATTTAGTTCATGTTCATGATAATCTAGATATATGATTATTCAAAGATTGAACTCATAGGTTTTTTTGGATGTGATGAACCTTTGTTATGCATCGATATCTTTTGATATGCTTATGCAATTCTTTTAGGAGGCCACCTCTTGCGGACGACATCGGCACAAAGTACACCATGCTTGACCCTAGGTTCGACAAGCGTCACCGTGCCCGTTTCATTGAGAATGGAGTGGTAATTACCATTTCAAACCAAATCTTTCGAATTGATGAAAACAAGTTGCTAACTATTATGTCCATGCCAATTATGCTTTGGTTATTGATTTTCACAGATGCTGCCACCACTCCGGATGAGGGCTCACAAGACGACGGTTAAGATGGAGTACGACGAGTGGTACGCACCGTTCTTCAGGAGAGCCCGGCTATTGGGTTTCGTCCTGCAGTTCAAGCGTAAGCCGTCGACGCTCTTCCACTCAGCTCTCACGACTTTGATCGACCGGTGGCGGCCAGAGATGCACACCTTTCATCTTCCATGTGGGGAGATGACCATGACCCTCGAGGATTGGGCGATTATTACGGCACTACCGCTCGAGGGTCGTGCTCTCACAGGAAGAGTGGAGAGGGCGAACTGGCACGAGAGGGTTGTCAGCCTCATCGTCGACTGCCCCCCGCTAAGAGCAACCGGACTTCCGGCATACCGCTGTCATGGATCCTCGAGTACCGGAGCAAGTGCCCGGAAGATGCGGAGCCCCGGGTGGTGGAGCAGTATGCCAGGGCCTACCCGTGGTACATTCTCACGGAGGTAGTGTTTCCGGACTGCTCCGGGAACTCTGCCCTATGGATGTATCTCGACTTCCTAAAGGACTGGGATGCAGGGTACAACTGGAGGGGCACCAGACTCGCCTACCTATACCATTCGGTAAGTGAATATCACTTTCTTTCAAATATCAGACGTGTGCTGCTTTACATTTTGACATCTTATCATATGAACATGGTTTGTAGCTTGACGACGCGACCCAGAGAGCGGAAGTCACGTCCGGTATGTGTGGATGTGTATGGGGCATCTCCATTTGGATGTGGGAGCGAATCCTGGTGGGCCGTCCGGAGAAGTGGCGCTTGCGTGCATGGACGGACTATGGCGGAGATAATGAAGATGATCGGAACCCGATCGTCGCATACGCTTGGGACGTGGTGCGTGTCTACACGGGCGAATCGAAGGCCTTGTACAAGGTCTTCAGCAATGAGCTTGATGCTCTCACGCCTTTCCAAGTATAAGAACTACATTTTCACTTGAGCTTACCATTGTTTCGATAACACTTTCACTTGATCCTAACATTGTTTGGTTATAGGTTACTTGGCGGCCTTATAGTGATGATCGAGAGTGAGGGTTCGAGCTGAACAACATGTGCAAGCAGGACCGGCTTCTCTTCCGATGCATCGTGCCCATGATTTGTGTCTATGCTGTGGAGTACCACTTGCCACAGCGCATTGCCGCACAATTTGGTAAGGCGCAACACACACCACCAGCCGGCCACGATACCGGTGGCTATGACCTACACCAGTGAGTACCCCAAGACGTCTTCATCGATTCTAAGTTCTTGTTTTGATGTTTTACATTCATACAAGAAGGATGTTTTACATTCTTTCTTATGCATTACAGGATGAGCAGGTAGAAGAATCAACCAATCACGGATTGGGAAGCCGAACATGCGAGATACGTGCAGGAATGGAACGAGTGGAAAACAGGCAAAGACACGGAGAGGAGATTGATTGACTGGGACGACTATGAGGATCACATGCTGTGGTACGACGATGGCATCAAGCATCATCTGCGTCTGAGGCCCCAATGGATGACAGCAGATGCCGAAGACCTGTTTGATGACGCCTTAGAGAATGAAGCCTAAAACGAGAGCATTAGACAGCTTCAAGGTGGGTTTAGGGAGTACGGACCCCTCATGAACAGAGTGGTATGTTGTTTTTACCTCTTTCGAACCGACGGTTGCATGAAAACAACTTTTCGTGCTATTGACTCATTTTATTACTTTGCAGTCTTCGGAGCTGAACAAAAACATTTTTCATGCCTCTGATGCGCTTAGTGCTGTCCCTGGGACTCGAGCTAGTGAGAACAAGTTGAGGGAAACGGTGAAGGTAATACGAAGTTCATTTTTGTTATCATTGGACATTCGAGAAGTTCATATTGTTTCGTTATCATTGCATAAATACGTCAACAAAGCACGCCGGCTTGTGGGCTGCTTGGGTGCGCTACAAACACCGAGGATGTTTTTCCTCCTGCACTGATGCGTAGCCTCGCTTCATCGAGCCATGCAGCCTCGTCGTCTAGGGCGGTTCAAGATGACGAGGAGGAGAGCGACGATGATGATGATGCAGAGGAAGATGAAGAAGAGGGCGCAGAAGAAGAACATGGTGAGGAAGAGGAAGAGGACGATGAGGAGGAGGATGAAAGTACATGTTGTCCCCATGTGTGGTTTTGGTAATTAATGACAATCCTTATGGACTAATGTTTGCATTAATATATACATTTGAAGGTTAGTCCCATTGGAATGTGATTGAAGAATAATGGAAGACAACTCCTTTGAAGCAAAAATTACATTGAGATGATCAAAATGAAGTTCATTGGAGTATCTTAAGGGTTGCCATGCTTAGAGCTATGGTTTGAGCCATAATGGATCAAGATCTTAAAAGGATGATTTGAATGATGAACTCTAGGAGTGGCTAAAAGATATGATCATAATGGACTCATGTGTTGAGTCATGATTGATCAAGTATTTAAGCAAGCTATTCAAGTGAAGAATTCAATATACCCTTCAAGACGTCAAGATTAAACATGGAGTATAGATATAGGTTGACCAAGATGAAGCTCAAAGATCGAACTCTAAATGGTCAACACACGAGCGCAAATAATGCACCACATAGGATCTTGTGGTATGATAAGAAATTATCAATTGCACTCTGTGTACTAACCCATACTATGTGTTGTCTATGTTTTTGAGGGTTAGGTGATTCTCATGGGCTCGCATCGAGAAAGAGATTTCAAGTGTATATGAGAGGATGACATCAAGTGTTGGTGATCATGGTTTACAAGGGCAAGTTCAAGATAACCATCCCAAAGGATTACATGCTTGAAGCATGTGGATGATCACATGATGGACAAGTGAAGATGAATACAAAGCAAAACTTCCCCACATTGTGTATGGGGGAGAGACTTGAAGACTTCACCAATGTCTTGCCTTCATCTTGAGCCAAGAAGAAACATCAACATCAAGCTCAAGTGAATGGCTCGTGTCAAAGGTATTAGTTCCTTTGACGTTAGTGTTGTGGAGTGATGACCACCAAAGAAACATATACACTCAAGAATGGATTCTTGATAGCTATGTAGTGTAGCTATTTTTATGATTCTTGAGTTATAGGGATCCCGCACTATTAAGAAGGGGTCAAAGGGGTTTGTGATGGATTTGCTCAAGCCAACATCTTCTATACACAATTCGACTCATATCCTATATACCAAAGAAAAGTCAAAGCCAAATAGTTTCCCAAAATATATGATCTAACCTTTGCATCATTTGAACCCTCCTTTTTGGTTTATTTTGGGTGGTTCTCTATCTGAGGACTTGGAGCTTTTCCATAGCTTCAAAACGAGCCCAAGATCATCAAAATCGGAGTCCGGATGTGAAAGTTATGCATGTTTTAGTTTTGGGGTTCCTGGTGTTATTTTGGGCGGACGCCCGGTAACATCCGGAAATCCGGTGCGCCAATCCAGAATCAAACGGACGGAAATCCGGTAAGTTTCAGACGTCCGGTCTCCGGACGTCCGGAAAATGTTGGACGTCCGTCAAACCTGTTTCGCAAATATCCTGATACATTCGTCTGATGGCGTGCTACAGCCGTCGGATGTCCGGTGTTCCACCGGACGTCCGCTGCCTGTTTTGCCACCGGATGTCCGGTAATCCACCGGACGTCCGACACTTTCCTGAGCAGAATTCCCCCCCAATGGCCAGATTTGTGCCCATACTATAAATACCCCTTCACCACTTCGTGGAGGGGTTGAGCAACACAACTATCTTGACCCACACTTGAAGAAAAGCTCCCTCTCCTTTCTCCTACCCCAAATCTTAGATCCCGGAGAGATTTGTGAGAGTTCTTGAGAGAGATTCCACTCAAGTGAAGATCAACTCCCTCTCCCTCTCTTGACCAAAGGAATTTGTGATTTGAGCAAGTCTTGAGCATTTTCCCCTTAATCTTGTTACTCTTGGAGGTTGGAGACTCCTAGGCGGTAGGAGTGCTTCAGTGAGGAATCAACTTGTGATTTGTCCTCCGGAAAGTTTGTGAAGGTTTGGAGGCCACCTCAAGGTCTACCACTAGTGGCTGGGAATCGCCTTCGTGGTGATATCTCAAGGAGAATAGGGTGAGCCTTCATGGAGGTTGTGTGCCTTCGTGGTAACATCCACCTCTCTAACGGTGACTAGCTTCCCTCCAAGGAAGTGAACATCGGGATACATAATCGTCTCCGTGACTTCGATTATTCCTAACCCTAACTCCTTACTTGTGGTTTACCTTGGTCACTTGACCGCGCATTCACTATTCTTGTTGTCCTTATTATATTGTGTTGGTTACCATATCGTAGAGATTATTTAGGCTAACACTTTATAGTCCGCAATTCATACTTCCTACTATTGTTCTATCTTGTGTTCAGTGTGAATTGCTAGCTTATAACATATCTTGTGTCAGCCTGTAGTTCTTACTTGAGTTTGCTTGTATCATTCAAGTCCATATATTGTGATACAATTTGTGTAAGCTTGTATTGCCTACTTGTGGGTGTGTGTATTATTCATTTCCATATCTCGTGATATACATTGAGTGAGTTTGTGTAACTTACTTGTGCTTACTCATATCCTCGTTGTTCTCATCTTGTTTATACTAAGTTGTTGGTGCACTTAGTGAGCCTAGTATATTTAGGATTTGTGCTTCAAAAGTATCCGCTTAGTTTATTTCCGCATTAGGATATAGCCAAATCCGTAAAAGATTTTAAAACGCCTATTCACCCCCCCTCTAGGCGACATCGTGGTCCTTTCAGAGGACGAGGAGTACGATGATGACGACGGACCTCCAGCAACTCAGCCAACCCAGCGTGAGAAGAGCAATATGCCGAAGAAGGATTGAACGAGTCCATCCCCCTTTCAGAAAGCACGTCCTGCGACAAGCAAGAAGACGGCGGCCGAGAAGCGATCCAAGGATAACAAGGACCGAAAGTCAAAGAGGGGAAGGAAGGACTGAAGTTGTTGCCGTGGTTGAACCTAAAACTTGCATATTTGTTTCGTGAACCATATGGATTTGCTCGTGAAACTGTTTCGTTAATTTGCTATGTATAACTTGGTGAAAACATTTATAGATGTCAACTTGCTATGTATCGAACCTACCTTATTTATAGATTTGTGCTATGTACATCATATATCATACATTGTTTGCTTCTTATGTCATACATATGCTGTTTAAATGATAGACAAAAGAAGGTAGGATACCACAACCTACCGCCAAAAACTTGAAGACAAAAGAAGTTAGAAAGTGCAAAAAATGCACACTGGGCCACCCTACCGCCACAGACTAAGGCGGTAGGATACCACACCGCCATCAGACCCGGCGGTAGGGTGCCTCCCCCCACGCCCCCTCCCCTTCTGTGACCAAAAAATCGAGCAGCGCAGCGGTAAGCTTGCACAGCCTACCGCCAGGGCTCTTGGCGGTAGGATGCTACCGCCGAGCACCTCGGCGGTAGGGTGTGCAAGCCTACCGCCGCGCTGCTCGATTTTTTGGTCACAGAAACTTAACACATGCTCCCACCCTACCGCCAGGGCTCTCGGCGGTAGGTTTGTGCAGTCTACCGCCTTCGCTTATGGAGGTAGGTCCGTAAGCAGCCGTTAACGGTTTAACGGCCGTCAGCCACACCTACCGCCAGACCCTACAGCGATAGACTGTGCAACCCTACCGCCTGAACGCCTGGCGGTAGCAAAAGGGTCAGATCTCAAAAAGGTTTCAAACTGGGGTCAGATCTCAATTTTGTTTCAAAGAAGGGTCAAAACACGAAATTTAGCCCCTGTGCTGTGTGTGTGTGGTGTGGTGTGGTGGAGCCGATTGACGCTCATCTTCCTGTAGCATTGTACTTGCTCTGGCTTTGTGAAAACGGCCGGAAATAGTGCTAGTATTTGCGACTTTATGGGCTGCATGTCATCAATGCAAAGGGGGCTATTAAAACTCTTGCTATTGAGTGAAATAATTTTAGAAGAACAGAGGATTACAATCTTACAACTTGAAGTAAAAGATCTCGATTTCTACTCTTTGGGCATACGATTGCGGGTCGGAAAATATCCAACTTTCGAGTAAACCCAAAAATCAGCTCTAACCTCATGGAAAATATATGCATGTGAATGCTTCAGTTATCTTGTAGTCCCGTAATTTGTAGGCCAAAAGCTAAAATTCATTAGTACTCCCTCCGTCACATAATATAAGAGCGTTTTTTGCGAGATAATATAAGAGTGTTTTTGACACTACATTAGTACATTTTAAAAATTGTGCACAATTTTAAAAGAAAAACAAAAATCCTATAAATAGCTGGGTATAGCGGGAATGAGGGACCTATGGTGAGTTAAACAGATGTTGCCGCTAATTGCGCAGCTATTCCAGAAACATGTCCCTCATTAGGTTACGGGAGTGCGAGATAACTGAAGCGCCGCCGTTATAAGTGAGATGGGATTTAAGTTTCTTCATAGTTTAGGGCCAAAGAGAAATTTCAGGTCTTTGAATCCCTATCCTGCCGTAATCCTCAATCCTCTTCGAGAGACAAACAAAACATGCAACAACGGTGGCTGCGACCGTCAGTTGGTTTCGTTGTTGTTGCGCTCGACCGAGAGAAATGCAAGCAACGACCGGCAGCCAATCCGAACGTTCAACATGTGACCATCGTGAGTATGGTAACCGACAATGAATCGGCGACTTGCGGAGCTCCCAGGTACACACGTCGATGGTTTGCTTCGGCTACTTTGACATCAACAATGACCCGGTCACGGAAACTCGACTCCATCGCCACACAAGGTTCCTTTCTCATGTCTTCTCTCTATTCCAAATATTTTAGACTCACCATTATGTAATGAGCTAGAGCAACAACCAATCATTCTTTGATGTTTTTTTAAAAAAGGAGGATGACCCCTGGCTTCTGCATCTGGGCGATGCATACATCCACTTTATTAATTATTTTCACAAGACCTTACAAAATCAATACAACAATAAGACTAAATCTGCCGTCTAAGCAACAAACTGTCATTACACCTATCCAGTTGATGAAGGGACGCAGATAGTCTGGGCCTAATACCAAACAGACATCGCAACCAAGCCTAACATCTAAGAGCATCTCCACTAGGGCCCCCAGGACGCCCCCCAGGCACCTTTTTTTAGCACCGGCGGGTAAAAAACGTCCCAGCCAGCCCCCCAAGACGTCGTTTTGCGCCGGATTTTGCAAAAGTCAGCGCCGGCACGCCCACCCCGTACCCAGCCCGCCGGGGGGCAACTGGGGACGCCGGCATTAGCTTTCTGCAGGCGCTGCCCCACTTGCCAGCCTCTCTCTCCCCCTTTTCTCTTCTCCATGCCCACCCACGTGCAGCACACTCCCTCTCTCCTCTCCACGCCCACACTCCCTCTCTCTCCCCGGTTCTACTCTCCATGTACTACAGGCGGGCGAGTCCGGAGTTTACCGTGCGTGGCCAGGGCGGAGCTCGTCCGAGCCCGCCTCTGCGTCGCCGGGGCGGAGCTCGCCAGCGCCAGTTGGGGTGTGGCCGGGGCGGAGCTCGCCCCCGCCCGGCGGGGCGTGGCCGTGGCGGAGTTCACCCTCGATCGCCAGGGTGTGGCCGGGACGGCCCGCGCCCGCGCCCGCCTCTGCGTGGCCGGGCATGCACATGCAGCAGCAGCCGGACGGGCGTGCTCGGCACCATGGTCCGAGGCGTCACAGCACCGCGCCCAGGTCTTCTCGGCGGCGTCGAACGCGACAGCGGGACAGGGAGGACGCGGGCCACGCAGAACGGGAGCACGGGGGCACCGTCGAGGCCGCGCACGAGGAGCACGGGGGCGCAGTCGAGGCCGCGCACGAGGAGCACGGGGGCGCCGTCGCGGCCGCGCACGAGGATCACGGGCGCGCGAGCTCGAGCAGCGCGTCTCTGCCGGCGGCGAAGACGACCGGCGCCCACGACGCGCGCCTCGACCTGCTCGCGGCCAAGTGGCTCAAGGTCAATGTCGAGGCCAAGATGGGCGCAACCTGGTCTAGCTGCGCGGCGAGAGTCGACGCCGCCGCAGGCAAGATGCTCGACGAAATGCCGCTCTGTTCGTGGGGGTCTAACACTGCTCGTGGGAGTGCAACGAGTGGAAATTTTTTGCCCCCCGGGTCAAATTTCTCGTCGGCACCCTCCCAAGGGGCGAAAAAAATGTCTCCTGGTGGGGGGCAAATGGCTGGAGATGCTCTAAGACCTGAGACCCCAACCTAGCCACTTGCCGGGTCTGGGGCACACACTGGTCCGGCGTGCTCTCAGAGGCCGCCGCCGACAACTGCCACCGCTTCATCTTCATAACTGTACTGATGCATCAACCTTGCTCGGTCCAGCTATCGTCGACGCCACCACCGCGCCCAACGACACCTCCTCCCTGCGCGTAAACAGCTGAACACGTCGCGGTCGCCACCGATACACCTCAGCGCCATGCTGCGAAGTATCACCAGCCGACACAGCTTGAAGTCCTTGGAGGATCTGTCGTGCGTAACACCTGCCGACCAGGCATGACCAAGCGTAGCACCTGTCGGTTAGGCATGACTTGACATCTCCACCGAAGCTCCGTGCAAGAAGAAGCCGCTCCACCTCCTGCCTCTGACTTCCAGCGCTGCTCCACAAACGATGCTCCCAAGAGAGAAACGACACCGCAGTGCCGCCATCGTCCGATCTGAAACACCAGATCCTAGGGTTTCCCCCGGAGCAGCACGAGTGGGTCGACAGTAGTTACACGACGATGCCTTCATCAAGGTAACGGCGTAGAACGCCGCCATCGCCTGCCACCGGCTCGGTTTTCACCGGCAACCATGTCTCCCCAACTCGCAGCCGGGACTAGATGATGGATCTCGAGATCTGATCACCAAGCTTTTGGTCGGCCACCGCCGACGAAGAAGATGACCACCACAACTGGCTACAACTGCCAGAACAGATCTGCCATGAGTGCCGCCAAGCAGTCCACCAGGCCCTCGACGCCGCCACCGATCTAAAGCCAGATGACATTGCCGCCGAAGACCGCATCGCGCCGCCGCCTGATCCAGGCCAGCCGCAGCAGCAGCCGCCCGTGGCCTGAGGCAGGGTCGACCGCCACCGCAGTCGAAGCCAACGCCGTCGCTTCTAGATCGACCGCACCTCCATGCATGTTGGGGTCCCGCCACCCCTGAAACCCGGGAGGGAGGAAGAGCCCCCGCCCCCGCCATCGGCCTCCGGTCGCAAGCCGGCGGCGGCGGGAGGAGGGGGGGAGGATGGGCTAGGCCCCCGGCGGCGGCTAGGGTTGGGGAGCCCGAGTCGCCCGAGCGGGGGGGCGACTCGAGCGGTCCCTCGACGATCAGCGTGGTTGGGACAGTTAACAGGCTATGATCCGTCAATCATTCTTTGATGTATGTATGATGCTATGTTCATGAATGATCATACTTTGATATGTGATACAAGATGCCTAATTGTTGGTTATCTGAATGTATATATTTAATATATGATATCTAATAGGGTGATTACTTTTTTGTTTTTTCAAAATATTAGCAAACCACTAATCTGTCTTACCTGTGCTAGAGACTGTCCTTGAGTATAACTCTTGTTACAATTTATCGTAATTGGAACATTCCACAAAGTAGAGGGAGAGGCGATATTTTTTAATGTGATTTATTGACCACTATCTACATCTACCGGGCATGACTTCGGGGTTGCTCTTCCCCATGTTCTAAATCCACAAGTACAGGCAACGACAAATCAACATCGCTCTGAGAGCATCAGGCGCATCTCCAACTAGAGCATCATGGTCGATCCGGCCAGCCTTGCTAGTGCAACTCTCGAGATCTCATGTCTTTAAAAAAAAAAAAAGAGACAGAGCCTCCGACCTCTACATCAATCAATGAATGCAACCATCTTATTAAAGAAATAGTCTAAAAGTCTTAGAGCCACAAGTACCCAAAATTATAGTGCAAAAATAAAACAAGAAAAGTGCCACATCCAGCGAAACAGATCAGGCTACGATGCCTATACACCTAGCCTATTATCAGCACGCCATCCAAATCGGCTGAAGATAGCCCGTGCTATCGTCTCCCAACTGTTGCACCCAATACCCAAAAACTCCCTGGAGTCCACACAAGTGAGTAATGACCACATACGGATCGACGATGTAGCTCTGTAGATTACCTGCAAAAAATTCGTGAGGTTTGTTCCATTAAAAATCATATCATTTCTAGTATTCCATATCGCCCATAGCAATGCACATATCCCTATCCGAATATGTTTCGCTGTATGTAAGTCTACCCCATTGAGCCACGTCCCAAATAACGTGTTTATGCTCGTTGGGGGGTGGACGTCAAAAACTATATGAATTGAGCGCCATAGTAATTTTGTAAGAGGGAAATCAAGAAAGAGGTGTTTAATCGTCTCAGTGCGGTCTGTTATTACTTATCCAGTTTCTTATAAGAAAATTGTCTTTGGTCAAAATGACTCCCTTATGAACGAACCACATGAAAATCTTAAGGAACGGAACTTTAATCTTCCATATGTGTAGAGACCTAGGCAATGACCCAGAATCAATTAAGTGTAGATACATAGATTTCACTGAAAATATCCCGTTCGCAGCTAATTTCCAGTGTATCGTATCTTCTTGGTCCGATAGTTGAACTTCCATCAACCGGCGGACCAGGTGCAACCATGCGTTCCATCGATCCCATGTCTAGACTACTATATTTGTCTAGTCTATTTTAGTTACATGTGCATATGTCCAAATTACACATGTTTGACTCCAACACATAACTTCCACATATTCAAATTCAATTATATCCCTAAACAAGTATTGGACACCAAATCAAACGATTTTAGTTACAACTGAACCAGTTTGACATTTCTAATTAGCCACGCCCTTATGTCAAAATAACAATAAACTTGTAGATGTTAGAAAACTAAGCATGTAATATGTACCACATAGATAAAAATAGGATGTATCGGCTAGATAACAATGCAATTAGCACAAGAGGACTAGCCTTCCGCAACAACAAGCAGCAGGGAGATGAGCTAGACATATGACAGAGGAAGACAATGGAAGAGAGATGCCAAATGGCAAGTGGTGGTACAAGACTAGTCGAGAAGGGATAGATTATGTTTATTTGAATTACTTTAGGAATTTCTTCAATAAAAATGCTAGAAGATGTTGAGCAATATTGTCACTTTGGAACTAGCAAAGTAGATGCTCATGATATAAAACGCTTTGAAATGCAATTATGGAAGTCTCATTGTTCATGTGCATTCTGGAGTCATGCATGCAGGAACTATTGACATGAGAAATCAAAGGAGGCTCACAAGGTTAATGTACTAGCCAACTAGACATGCACGAAGCTATACTCTAGAGGTATGATGCAAATTAGAGGTGACATGCGAAGGAAAATAAAGACAATGTTTTCACTCAACACCATGTACAGTTGCCGTTCATATAAGTACCAAATTGTGAGGCAATGTCTATCTATGTGACAAGTTGGGCTAGAACTACCAAAACTTGGAGACTCGATCAGCTGGAAGGTGGTTCAAACCAAATACGATGGAAAATTGCCGCATTTGTGTACCATTTCAAAGTCATCCTCGTCGAACAAGCCAACCCTCTTCAGGTAGAGTGCCACTGGCACGAACCAGCCTCTACATCCCATTTGAGCATCGCAATATCCAATTCCTATTTCCACATGATGACATGGTTTACCCGGAGAATAGCAACCAATCGATCGTTGGAGGGAAAAATGTAATCTAGTCGATGAATAGAGGAATGGTGGTTGTGTGAACTGCATAGAGTGTAATGCCTTTTTGGTAATCCACCAGTTCCTAACGCCTCTTATGCCCACACTTATCAAATTGAAATTCGCGGTGCAGTACCAAACAGATACTACACGAAATAGGAATGAATAATTCTAATACAAAGAAGTAATATGTGGAATTAGCTTTCGTGATTATCTGAGGAAAGTGTTGCTGCTTATAGAAGACTTCGGTACATGGTACACCTAGTGGCATGAACTCACTGGATTTTTGTTAGGTCAATAGCTAAACATTGGTTGGTTATGATCTTGGTCCTCTGGTGGGTAAGAACCATCGATATATTGAAAGACATCACATATTTCATGTTTTTTTATTCTCATGTAGATCAGAGGAAATATGCTACATAAGCTTTAAACTAACAGCGAATTTCCTAGGTCCCTTTTCAAGGTTCTGTCTCTACACCCAGACAATGTCTCTAGTTCGCCCAATTTTTCATCATCTTCCCACTTCAATTTTTCTCTATACGCAGATAATTGGTCTTCATATTCGCCAGCCAAGTTCCACACTTGAGACTGATGGTGACGCAAACCAACCTCTGACGCCCAATCCATCCTTGTGGCGCATCACCGGATTCTATAGTTCGTTCCAGATGATATCACCAGAGCATAGGGTATAGGACAACTGGAGCACAAGGGTATGCACAATAAGGACAAATTTGTCTGGGAAAATAGTTGACATGGCAGAGTACCGCGGGGAGGCCTGTGCATGTTTTGATCTAGGTTATCCACAGATAGTTCCTGGTGCCTCCTATGCTTACATCTATGAATTTTGAATCCCTAGTATGCATGGATGAAACAAATAATGCTTGATGTAAGAATAAACAATTCCAACACATAGAAGTAAGATGAGGAATAAGCTAGTGAAGGCTTGATCCTGATGAAAGACTCCAGGTAGTGATATAGAGTCATTTGCTTTTGGTTAGGTCAATAGCTAATAATGCTCTGGTTATGAGTTTGATCCTTTGGTAGTTAAGAGCTTACGCTATCTATTGAACATACGATAAAAATAGTGTGTTCATTTTTTTTGGGTAGGTCGTAGCGATGAGGATTTTAAACATATGATGATTTTAAGCAAGGCCAGACTATTAGGATGCGGGAGGTTCAAAACAACGAACCTCCAAGTTTTATTTTTCTAAGTAGATGCGGCTAGCTAGCATAAAGGGACGGAAATTCCACTCTTAGTGAGGAAAAACCCGGGTTAAATAGAACCAATTTCTTCTAGTTGTGCCCTCTTCTAAGAGAGTCGACAATCCACCCAACATGCCTCGGCAAGATAAAACTGTTTGCAAAGTACTTCAAGATTCGTCTTCTTGTAAGTGAGAAAACTATTATACTCCCTCCGTCCCAAAGTAAGTGCCTTGAGCTTAGTACAAATTTGTACTAGAGCTAGTACAAAGTTGAGACACTTATTTTGAGACAGAGGGAGTACTATATATCAAATGGCACATTCGAACTATGTCCTTTTTTGTAGACCACGATTCAATTATATTGGAATTTTTCTCTTCATGTGTGCATTTTTCAAACTAAAACAACTGTTCATAACCAAAACAATTCATTTCCACGCAGAGGGGCCCGAAATAGCGAAGCATGCACCCGTAATGGAAGGAGCTCTTTCCCTTTTTGGCCTACGAGAGAACGTGAGGCCGATGGAAGTCATGGAGCAATTAACCACGATGCGATCGGGCAACCACGGTGCACATCACACAGACACTCTAGAAGATACAGTGCAAGACGACGCGAGACCGGGAGTGCATGCGTGCATCCAGTGGCGGAGCTAGGCAGGAAATGCTGCAGGGGGCGAAAGGCAAATACAACATCTTGAGGGGCCAAACACTATACTTTTACTAATTAGGCACTTTTAAATATTTTTTCTTCAGAGATTTTGTCAAGGTTGGGGGGGGGGGGGGGGGGGGGCATGGCCCCTGTAGAAGTACATGTAGCTCCGCCTGTGCGTGCATCTACAAGTCCGCCCTACAACCTGCTGCGTACTCCCTCCGGTCCTTTTTAGTCTCATGTAAGTTTTGTCAAAAGTCAAAGCATCTCTACTTTGACCAAATTTATAGAAAATATATCAACGTTCACAATGCCAAATCAATATTTAGAATTTATGTTCAATAAAGGCCCTAGAGTTGTACATCCTTAGATTTAAGTATTATCATAATTTTAAACAGAATTTCTCATTTTTACTCCTCTAAATAGTCGTATTCAGTATCCTATGTTCTAAAAATTCCCTAGAGTTGTACACATTTAAATAGAAAATCGCATACTCTTCGAAATAGTTAGAACTTTTTACTCTACCCACACATATGTCATTTCCAAATACACGTGTCGATGTGGATGGGGATGTGGTTGAAATTTGGGTGCACGGATAAGATGAGATGGATGTTCTAACCCTACTAACCTTCTCTACATGATCTTTTTGTCCTTATGTATAGCTTTTCTCATAATTTATCATGATCTAACAATTGTAGAAAGTAGATGTGGAGACGATATTCATTAGCAAGTCTGAGGATCATCGTTGACAACCATCAAACATGACTACCCTGTCTCACACACACACATGTACTAAATCAACAATAGTATCATCAAATAAATATCCCACCGAGGCCATCAGATGCATCTCTGACCACATCCATGACCAAACTAGCAACCCTTGTCGTGTTCTAAATTTATTTATTGTAACCAATGAAAGAAACTATCCTAAAAACATTTGAGTGACATCATCACTCCAGAACTAGCAAAATAGAAGGTAGAGATGTAAAATTCAATTAATTACAATTGTTGGAGTGCTCATTCTCAAGTCCACATACATGAATTGTTGACATGAAACACGAAAGGAGGCTGATAAGGTTAATGTACTGGCCAAGTAGGAATACATAAAGCTATACTCTTGGGGTATGGCACCTCCTCACAATCAATTAAGGTTTTCAATTTGAATTTGGGTCATTCTATTTGACCGGGTCAATAATTTCTTAAGGACTTCTCTCGTTTAATTATTTGAATTCACTATCCTCCTTAATTTTGAGCTTTTTCGTTTGATTGGAATATTCCGTTTTGGATTTGGTTCATGACTATCTATCCTCTACAAGACTATGCTCCCTAGTTTTAGAAAGCCCACATTCAATAGATTTCTCCAATTGAAATTGGGTCACCCGATTTCTACAAGTTCAACAATTTCTCAAAACTATCTCAGCCAATTCTTTCATACCATACACTATGCTTCCTAATTTTTAGGCCTCACAATTAATTGAGGCCTTCTATTTAAAATTGGGTCACCCGATTTTGACATGGTAAACATTTTTTCAAGGAGCTCTCCTATTCAATTCTTAAATTCACTATGTTCCCTAATTTTCAAGCTCTTTCATTCAATTGACGTATTTGATTTTGGATTTGGTATATGATTTTGACAAGGCTAGCGATCAGTCGACTTATAAAAACATATCAATCCCATGCACCCTCCCATCACTTGTAAAAAAACACCATCACCATATGAAATTCTAGCAACAATGTAGTACATGCTGTCACTAACGCAGAAATTTCGCCACATAAATATAGGTTGATTAGCAGATAACACAAAATGACAACAAAAGGCCTACCAAATCACTACAAATAAAACACACTCCATCCTCTCTGTCACCCGCCAACTAAATATTCCACCAGTTCTAAAATATAAGGGGTGTTAATTTTGACCAAGTTTAGAGCAAAAAATATCGACATCCACAATATTAAACAAAAAAATTATGGAAATTCATTTCATGATGAATCTAATCATATTGATTTGATATGGATTTTGATATATTTCTCTACAAATTTGATCAAACTTAAAAGGTTTAATTTTTCAAGAAAGTAATACATCTTATATTTTGAAATAGAGTGAGTATTAAAAAAATACTAGCGGTGCAACAAAGCGTGCTCAACCCTTCTAGTAAATACAATATGCTTCCTAATTTTTAAGCACTCACAATCAATTGGAGTCTTCAATTTGAAATTGGGTCATCTAATTTTGACAGGGTGAACAAATTATTATGGAGCTCTCTCCTTAACTTTGGAGCTTTTCAGTTCAATTGGGGTATTCAATTTTGGATCTGGTTCATGATTTTTGACCATGTCAATAGTTTTTCAAATCAATCGGCAGGAGAACTTGCCTATAAAAATATATCAATCATGTGCACCCTTTCACCACCTAGAAAAAAGGAAGCACCAACATGTGATATTAATTGTAGCACCAAGATAGTACATGGAGATACCGACACAAAAATGTTCCCCACATAAGTATAAGTAGATTAGGATAACATCGGATCACACCGCAAACGGCCTACCCAAACACCGTATTACAGATTAAAAACACAGTCCATCACCCCCCCCCCCCCCCATCACACAGACACACTCGCCAAACCAAATACTCCTTTAGTTCCAAAATATAAGGTGTACTTGTTTTTGAAAGTCAAATTCCTTTAGTTTTGTCCCAGTTCAGAGTCGAAGTTATCGACACCCACAATAATGAATAAATAAAATACTAAAATTCATTTCATGATGAATCGGGTGATACTGAGTTGATATGCTGAATACTGATACACAAACGGCGCGACAAAGCGCACCCAACCTTCTAGTTAGAACTAATTCACGAAGGAAAGTAAAGATGGTATTGCACAGATCACCATGTACATCTGCAAGTAATATACATACCAAATGGCGAGGTGATGTAACCCTATCTAGAATTTTGGGGTAAAAGCACTGAAATATGCAGGCTCCCCGCTTCTTGCCGGCCGTCATGTTATTTTTCCTAAAAAGGAGGATTATCCCCAGCCTCAATATCAGTCGATGCACACAACCATATTTTTAAACAAAGAAACAATAATGTAGTACGAAGTTCAATACAAGTTCGTAAACTATCAAAACGTAAAAGCTAAAAATAGCCACAACTGACAAAAATAGGGAAAGATGCCTATAGACCAATCCTATTATTGGACTGCCATCCAAACCGGTTATATGTATGACATGCTACCGTCTCCCATCGGTTTCTCCCATAGACCATAAGCTCCATGTGCTTCGCATGGCCGAGTAACGACCCGCCATATAATTCAGGCTAACCAAATGCATCAGTAAATCGCTAGCCTGGTGTACTATTTTGAAGATGTCGGCATTGCCCCTCATGAACTATCGCGCGATCACGCCAACCATCTTCTCTTGGACCATTGATAACATGTACCAACAACCTTCAATACCCATTCCATCCCAACTGAGCATCACATGATTATATTGTTCATCACACTGAGACACCATGAGAGTGTGGTGTATAGGACAACCACAGAAGAAGAATAAATTGGTCAGTGGAGGGATGAGACCGAGGGAAAATAGTTGATTTCATAGAGTATGCGGGATAGGCTTGTGCATGTTCTAAATCTGGTTATCCACTGGTAGTTCCTGGTGTCTCCTATGCTTACATCTGTGAAATATGTCTCCCCACATACACGGAGCAAACAATATAGAACTATATATTTTCAACACATAGAAGCAAGATGAGCAACACTTAGTGAAGGCTCACTGCTTATAAAAGACTTGACTGGTACAGGTAGTTACATGAAGTCACTAGTCCTCGGTTTGGTCAATAGAGAATAACTCCATGAACTTATGAGCTTCCTCCTCTGGTAGGTAAGAGCTATGAGAACTTGTATACAAATAATGAAATTGTTATGCTTATTTCCACTAAGGTATGTTTGAAGCATTGAGAACATTAAATGAATGATGCATTTTCTTTTGAAAAATGTGCTCAACTAGGTGAGTCTATTAGGATGTGCGAGCTTTGAAGAAACAATGAAGTTCGAAAGTATATTAGAAGTGTACTTAGAAGTGTTGACCTTCAATATATGCCAAGATGAGGCAACTAGTCATCATAAAAGAGATAACGTTATGTTATTGATGAGAAAAGGCGGGCCTTCTGACTCGAATCGAGAATGCTCCCTACATGTCAACTACATATTTTATCAATCAACCGGGGGATGGGGGTCCCACATGAATGAATTACCCAAAGGGTTACCGATTTGCGCTGGAGCATAAGGAGAGGCATAGACACCATGACATGGCATCAACGTTTTGTTGTTGTGAGCTGAATCTACCAACCAGAAGGGAGAAATCATAGAAAATGTTCCTAATTATTACAAAGTGTGTGTAGAACTCGTTTCAGAAAACACAAGTGTTCCAAACGTCCCAAAGCTTCCATTGCATGGTGCAGTACCAAGGGCCAAATTTCATGGTTGAGGCTGGTGGGTGCGGCACATCCCAAATAAGTTCGAGTGAGGCATGGCGCAGCAACCCCAGGCAACTCTAGACGTACACAACAATTGGGCAGAGAAGGAAGATGTGAAGTGTGTCCTCGAAGGGGGCATCACAGGTGAGGCGGATAAAGTCATTGATGATAGTCTTGCGAAGCGGCTTGGCCTTCGAGTTGAGACGGTCCCCAAATAGTAGCTACCCGAAGACTTATACCAGACAACAACACCAAACTCGGAGGAGGCAACTGAGTTAAGGCAGTTTCGCAAGTTAGAAAGCAGACCATCTTGCATGACGTGTGAGACTAAAGTGTTGAGGTCTGGGAAGGTTGTGCCTAGTGATTCGGAAAATCTCCTTAGTACTCCTGTGTGAAATAATTAGATTGTTCATCTCTCAACCGACCAAATAACTTTTCGGATGTCCTCTTGTGTGCAAAAAACTATTACTCCCTCCGGTTTTAAATATAAGGCCATTGTCAAAAATAAAATCTGCATCTATATGTAAGGCCACTATCTCCTACAAAGATGAATTTATTAGATCTTTATCTCGTACGATGATGTTTATTAATGCAAATTTTGCTTGCAGCCACAGAGAAAGAAGCAACACATTCAACATGTTTAATTAGTCCACCAAGATTCAAGTCATAGACTTGGCACATGTGTTCCTATTTTCCTAGAGTTATTACAACCTTTTCGGCAATGTTTGTTCGGTGGGAGAAGATGTTCCCGTCGACTACGAGGCGTCTGTGATGACTTCGTTAATCTCAACATATGATGCTAACTCCGTATATAAAAGGTGGGTGCTGAACAAGCAGGCAGGCCCAACGTTGTTTATCTTTTCTTTGCGGGAAAAAGGGAAATTTCTATTAACTCAAGGAGGCAAGTCAGCCAGTACCATTACAACAATATTGCTTAAGCCTGAGCCCACCAAACTGCAGTACGAGGAGTACTTCTACCATATGCAGCGAGCTCATGACTAACTTAATTTTAGGAACGACTAATAGCATTAATAGAAATCTCCCTAGGGTCATCAGTGACCATCCTAATTGATCTCCTCAACGAGTACATGAAATTTCGACCTGTCCAACTACGTGGCCTTTATCATTTTGACAGCTTCGGTACTATCCATCTCGATTGCAATAGGGAGCTCAGTCCGGTATAGTGCAAGCTCAAGGCCCTCCCTACAAGCCGCTAGTTCAGCATGGAGACTATTGTCGCAGGTATGAATCTCCCTACAAGCAGTGAATATAATTTCGCTGCGATCCGAACGGAGAACCATGCCTCCTCCCGCAGCTCCTGTAGCATGTACATAGCTGCCATCTACGTTCAATTTCGTCCAGCCAGTAGGAGGCATAACCCAGCGTTGGTCCATCTTACTCGACACTTCTGGATGTTGCGTCGGTGCATCAGTCTGCACTATCATCTTGCCCTTATCCATATCCCCTTGAGGCCATTGATGTAAACAGAGCAAGGAATTAATATATCCATGAAGGAATCTGCGTGACGCTTCAGTTGGCGGTGGAGCTTTCCCATGGGTAATTTCATTCCGCACATACCACGCTCGCCACATGGTCATGAGAACTACCATGCGTGTGGTTTCCGAGAGAGGCTCCAGCAGGGAGAATAACCATTCCGGTCCTGTATTGATTATGTCCTCAACCTTCGGCATGGGCCAGTCTGATGCCATGGCACGCCACAAATCCATCGCAAGGGGGCACCTGCACATTGCGTGGAAACCATCCTCTCATTCCGCACCACAAAGGGGACACACATCCGTAAGCTCAAGGTGGCGAGAACATTTATTAGCCCGTGTTGCAAGCGAGTTGGACACCAGTATCCATGCAAAGACGCGTACCTTTGGGGGAGCAGGGCACCCCATATGATCTTCCAGATGGCGCGACGACCATCCGGTGCCCTGCTCATGGTTGTCGCCAATGGACTTTCGCGCTCGTCCATGGCAAGGTGGTAGGCGGATCGAACGGTGAAGATACCGCTCTTCTCCGGTGCCCAAGCGATGATGTCCTTGGTAAGGCGTGACGAAGTATGGATGCTGGCAATATTGTCGACGTCGATCGGAAGGAAGTATCGCCGAAGCACGTCGAGGCGCCAAGCACCAGACGCATCTAGGAGGTCCGCCACCCGCCGTAGTCTGCAGGTACCCTGTTGCGTAATTGGCTGCCCTGTTGGCGCCGTGGGCAGCCAACGATCCTGCCATATGCGGATGTTTTGCCCGTTTCCGACACGCCACACCAGACCCTTTTTCAAGAGCTCGAGGCCATATTGGATGGCCTGCCATGTAGGGGAGACATTTCCTGAAAATACTGTGCCCTCCAGACGCCCCTCCGGATAGTATCGGGCTTTCAGAACCTGCGCACATAGACTGTTAGGAATAATCAAAAGTCTCCATGCCTGCCTCGCGAGGAGTGCTTGGTTGAAGAGACAGAAGTCTCTAAAACCTAGCCCTCCCTTCATTTTATGCGCCTGAATATGCGGCCACGCCATCCAATGAGTTTTCCTTTTGCCCTCAGACGAGCCCCACCAAATGTTTCGAACCATCCTCTTCAGATCATCACAAACTGATATCGGCAACTTGAAAACACCCATAATATAAGTGGGAATGGCCTGCGCTACAGCTTTGATCATGGTTTCTTTCCCTGCGAGTGATAGAGTATCTCCCGAGGCTATAATCCTCTTCAGAAGTCTTGATTACAAGTTCTGAAATTTACCCCTGTTCATACGCCCATCTGGTGTAGGGAGACCCAGATAATGTTCCTCAAAAGTGACCAGATCAACATGCAATATTGTGGGCACCTTTTCCTGGCTATCCGTAGTACATGAATTTCCAAACAGTACACTACACTTGGCGGGATTAATGCATTGGCCTGTAGCTCTCTCATACGTGAGCAAAACCTCATGTACTATCTTAGCTTGTTCCTCTTCTGCTTTAAAGAATAGCATGGTGTCATCTGCAAATAGCAAATGAGAGACACCCGGTGCTCTACGGCAGACTTTCAGGGGTGTGTAGTCGCCCCTATCTTCTCCATCCTTCAACAAAGCCGAGAGACCATCAACAACAAATAGGAACAAAAACGGAGAGAGAGAGAGGATCACCTTGCCGAAGCCCACGCATCGGTGCAAACGAATCCAAGAGGGTCCCATTAAATTTAACAGTATATCTCACCGAGGTGACACACGTCATGATCCAGTTCACCCAACGGCGAGCGAAACCTATCTTTTGCATCGTTCGCTCCAAGAAGATCCAATCAACCCTATCATAAGCTTTTGACATATCCAATTTGTAGGCACAAAAACTTTTGTTCGGGTCTTTTTCCTGTTGAATATAATGAATGCACTCAAAAGCAAGCAAGGCATTATCAGTAATCATCCGCCCAAGAACAAAGGCACTCTGTGCTGGCGAGATGATTTCATCCAAAATACTCCGTTCGGAATTATTTGTCTCGGAAATAGATGTATCTAGAACTAAAATACATCTAGATACATTCATTTCTATGACAAATAATTCCGAACGGAGGGAGTAGGACGCAACCGGACGCAACCGGTTGACCAAGTATTTAGACACCACCTTATAGATGACATTACACAAACTAATAGGACGAAACTCCGTGAGCCGCTCAGGGTTATCTACCTTTGGGATGAGGACGATGGAAGTGTCATTCACCCCATCAGGCATGACCCCTGTCCGAAAAAATTCTTTCTCTCCTGCAATAACTTGCTCTCTCATGATGGCCCAATTCCTCTGAAAAAATCTTGCAGGAAACCCATCTGGCCCCGGAGCTTTGAGAGGACCAATTTTGAATAGAGCATCCGCAATCTCCATGTCTATAAAATCTGCACACAGACCATCAATCATGCCATTAGTAACACGGGAATTAATTAAGTTAATCACTGGGTCCGCACATAGCGAGGCGTCAGCAGCAAACAGATTGGAAAAATAAGACGTTGCCATAGCAGCCATAGACTCATGGTCCTTATGCACCACATCATCAACAAGTGACTTTATACGATTTTTTCGTGCGCGCCAAACTGCTTTCCGATGAAAGAATTGTGTGTTGCGGTCACCCTCCCGCAACCACGCGATTCGAGATCTCTGCATCCATAACATCTCCTCTCTGTACAGGAGTTCATTCATCCTGTCAGTAGCTTCTCTAATTTCCTTCCGGTCTACATTCATAGACATAAGCTCCTTTAAGAGAGAGCGAGACTTGTTAAGTTTCTTTATAACATTACCAATTGTTTATCTTTACTGCAAAGAGTGAGTGTATGTGCATATTTATGGGGATCTACGATTGTACTGTGTTTAAAAATATATTTAGTTTGGACGGAATAGATTTTCCACAATTAATCGTGCTATTTATTAGTTGACTTTGTTTTCATCATATCTTGAAAATAGGATAGTAACCATGTTTAAAAAACTGAGTGTAGTACTACTGTAATTTCGCAGCAAGTCACGGCTCAAATTTATGGAGTACCTTGCAAATTTTCTCCTCCCGTGCATGAATTGTTTAAACTTCTCATTCGCAAAAAAAGAAGAATTGTTTAAACTTCTGTTCCAACCGCCACCGCCGCAACCACCATTCACAATACATAAACCAAAACCATTCCATTTCCACGAAAGCGTCCCGAAATGGCGAAGCATCCGCGCGCCATGGCATGCAGGAGGTGGACGGAAGTCACGGAACAATCAACAACGACTCGACCGGGCCACCAGGGTGCGCATCACACGCACACAAAGCAGTGCGAGACCGAGGAGACTGGGAGTCTGGGAGTGCATGCGTGCGTCTGTGCGTCGGCCCCGCGGCCTACTTTGACGTCAAACGGGATGCCCTGGCGCGGCGGCAGCTCACATGGTGCCGGGCGGTGGAGGAGCAAGAAAGGAAAGCTTGCACAGCGCCGCACTATTGCCCCTGGCTTGTCCGCCTCCAATTTACTGCTGCCCCGCACGGCCGCGGGTGCGTCCGTCGTGACGGAGCCAGCTGCCCCTAGCTCGGCATCAAGCCAACTCCACCGCGCGACCCTATTCTATCCGTCCCCATCCATTTGGAGTAAAAAAGACAAAAGAGGAGGCTCAGCGCGCGGTCTCAAACGGACAAAAGTCTGGATTCCGTCCGTTTTTGACCCATCCCCTGCCCAAACTTGCGCTCGGTTTGGGGTGAAACCGACAGCGCGCGGACGGGTGGGACGCGCGCGCTTGTCCTCCCCTGCCCCGCCTGTCGGTGGGAGAAACCAACCCCCCCCCCCCCCCCCCCCCCCCGCCAACGCCCATTTGGCGCCGTTTGCCCCAAACCCTCCCGCCGCCCCCTCTCTCCCCCGTCCATGGCCGACGCCCCGCCGAGTTCCGGTGGCCTGACCGTCCACCCGTCGGCAAAGGTGAAGAAGAAGGCGCCAAGGAAAGCCGCGGTCGGAGTGCACGCTGGAGGAAATCGCCAAGTTGGACGCGGAATCGACGAAGAGGAGGGAACGGAGAGCGGTCGTCAAGGTCAATGCCGCCGCGGCCAAGTTCGCCGCCCAGCGCGAGGAGCTGGAGGCCGCGCGGCGCAAGGCCGCTACCGACGAGAAGGAGGACCTCGTCAACAAAGCGCACACCATCCTCATGCTTGGCATGGGCCGTCCTGCCGGGTTCCCTGCAGCGGCCGTCGGCCCGGCGAGCACAGGCTCGTCGGTCGCCCGGCCTACGCACTGCCAGTCGCCGACGTCGCGCACCGCGCCCATGTCGCCCGGCTTCCCTCCGCCAAGGCACGACGGCCAGACCCGTTTCTCGTGGTCGCCGGACGTGGGCTTGTTCGCGCCGTCCACACCGTGCCCCGCGACTGCCGTCGATCTCAACGTCACGCCTGGGTCCAGCAGCGGCGGGCGGCCGTCCGTGAAGATGCTAAGAAAGCAGGCGTGGGCACCGTTCACGGGCACCATGCCTGGCCCCCGCGTCTTGTTTGAGGGAATGCCAACCCCAGCGCCAGCGGTCGACGACCCCTTCTACAACCGCTACATGGAGGACGTGATCTTCGACGGTGGGCATGGCCGTGCCTACGACCCCGAGGAGACCCAAAGTCAGGATGGCCGCACCGAGTACGTCCCCGATGAAGAGGGCGACGACCGTGCTAACTACGACCATGGTGACTCGTGGCATGAAGACGATGACATCTATGTCGAAGGTGATGAAGAAGAAGAAGAAGAAGGCAATGACGTTGATATTAGTGGTGCACCATTGTTCATCGACGAGCTCACCCAAAGAGCGGAGGCACAAAAGAATAGGAAGAGCATTCGCACGGGTTCATATACACAAGATGAGGACAAGTTGATTTGCCAAGCTTGGATGGAGATTAGCCAAGATCCAAGGACCGGCGCGCAGCAAAAGGGCATTATTTTTTGAACGAGAGTCCACAAAACATTTCATGAAAGGAAGATGTTTGAGCCCTACCAAATTACAAGCAACCGTGACATCGGCTCGATTCAAAAAAGATGGTTGTTCATCCAACAAGAGTGGAACAAGTATTGCGCCGCATTTGAGAGCGTTGAAGCATGGCCCGTGAGTGGTCTCGGCGTTGGGGACATGGTATGATCTCCTCTTTGTAGCCCTTTCCTTGCTACGGCCATGAGACTTCGGCCGTGTATATGTTTGCATGTTCACTTGTTGTTAATCATGTGGTGTAGGCATTCCAATCTTTGGAGGCATTCAAGGCTCGGCACAATGACAAGCCATTCACTTTTACGCATTGTTGGACGATCATCAATAATTGCCCTAAGTTCAAGGATCAATACCGTGAACTTCAAAGAAAGCGAGGCAAGAAGACGACCAAGTTCGTCGGAGGTGGGGATGGCGAGGCATTGAAGAGGCCGAGGGGCAAGACCAACTCCAATGTGGACGACATACGTGACGCCTTATCCATGGCCTTGCATGAGACTTTGCATGGCATGATGTCTCAAAAGGATGTGAGGGACAAGAAGAAGCGGCAAAGCAAGGACGAGCAAATGAAGCAATACCTAGACCTTCAAAGACAGAAGCTTGAGATGGAGGAGGCGGCCAAGAGGAGGAAGATCGACATGGAGGAGGCGGCCCGGCAAAGGCAGCTCGACATGGAGGAGGCGGCCCAGCAAAGGCAGCTCGACATCGAGGCCGACAACGTCAAGGCCAGGCAGAGGCAGCTCGACATCGAGGCCACCAATGCCACCACCAAAGCGAAGGAGGTGGCCCTTACGATCATGAGCGTGGACTTGTCGAAGATGAGCGACAAGACGAGGGCCTGGTTCGAGGCCAGGCAGAAGGATATGCTCGACGCCGAAGGCCTGAACTAGGTCGTCCGATCGGCGTGGCCGTTCTTTTTGAGGCTGGCATTGGTGCCGCCCGCCCGCCCGTCGGGCCGCTGGTAGTGTGCCGGCGAGAAAACATTCATTTTGGAGGCCGACTGTGTTGCCAGCCGCTGGCTGTGTTGCCGGCGAGGAGAACTATTCATTTTGGAGGCTGGTTGTGTGATGCCGGCGATGGACGTGTAGGCCGCCGGCTCTGTTGCCGGCGTGATGAACCGGGGCCGCCGCTGGCCTGAACTAGGGCTTAGCATTTGAAATGTTGCTTTTAGTTTTTTAAGTATACGTGGACAGGATGGGGCAAATGGATGCGGCCGCGCGCTGGGCGCACGGCCACCGCATCCCAGTACAGGCCCGGACACGACCCCAAATCCCTACCCAAACGGACAGAATCCGAACAAAACGGACGTCCGTTTGGGGTCGCGCGGTGGAGTTGGCCTCACGACACAGCGCGTCGCACGGGCGTGACGATGAGCGGCACGGTGACTGCGACACGGTGCGTGCACGAAGGCGGGAAGGCGATGGGGGCGAGCAGCCGGGGTTCACGGGCCTTTTTCACTATTCTGACTCTTTCAGCAAACTTTGTCACAAAATGAACTCGACATGAAAGTATTTCACGATCTGACCCTTTTTAACAACGCCATAGCCTGCGGCGTTTCAGCCCAACATAGCAACGCCGAGGTAGTTAGCGTTTCTGTCCAACAAAGAAACGTCGAGGTAGCTCGCGTTTTGGACCATGTAAGAAACGCCATAGGCGTTGGCGTTTCTGACCAAGAAACAAACGCCATATGTCTTGGCGTTGCGGCCCTGGTTATCGAGTAGTTTCTTACCTTGGCGTTTCTAAGAAGGCCGGAAACGCCGCTACCCTTGGCGTTTCTGGCCCGGCGTCTCTGGCAGCTTAGTAAGAACGCCCTGACGAGGCAGCGAGTGGGTTGGGTGCTAGCGAAGAAACGCCAAGGCCTATGGCGTTTCTCATCTGGTCCGAAACGCGAGCTACCTCGGCGTTTCATTGTTGGATAGAAGCGCTAGCTACCTCGGCGTTGGTATGTTGGACAGAAACACTGCAGGCTATGGCGTTTCTAAAAAGGTTAGATCGTGAAATACTTTTATGTCGAGTTTACTTTGTGACAAAGTTTGCTGAAAGGGTCAAAATAGTGATTTCGGCCGGGTTCGCGCCAAGAGGCACGGGCTGTGGCTCGTGCTCGTGTGGGGGAGCGAGCAGCAGATACGGGGGTACGGGAATGGCGCTCGCAGTGGCGTTGGCGCAGGGGCGCATGGCGCTGGATGGAGGAGACGGCGAGGGGATGGGTGCATGTCCTGTTTGGTTTGGGGACCTTTTGCAGGCAGATGGATGCATCGATGGCACCTAAGACATCAACCCGTCCCTGCTACTGTTTCTCTCCTTCCTTGTATGTAATTGTGCTGCTTGTAGAGCTTTAACGTCAATTTGTGCAAGAATTCCAAGTGGAATTAGGAGTTGTGATGGTGTGGCATAGGGTTTTGTCTCGACGCCTGTAAGGCTGGGCCACAGCGGTCAACGAGAGCGCCGGGGACTTGAGTGTTAATCATGCTGTCCTCCCACCTTCAGATTCTGCTTTTGTCCTATGGTCTACCTGTGCTGTGTGTGTGGTGGAGCCGATTGACGCTCATCTTCCTGTAGCATTGTACTTGCTCTGGCTTTGTGAAAACGGCCGGAAATAGTGCTAGTATTTGCGACTTTATGGGCTGCATGTCATCAATGCAAAGGGGGCTATTAAAACTCTTGCTATTGAGTGAAATAATTTTAGAAGAACAGAGGATTACAATCTTACAACTTGAAGTGAAAGATCTCGATTTCTACTCTTTGTGCATACGATTGCGGGTCGGAATCCAACTTTCGAGTAAACCCAAAAATCAGCTCTAACCTCATGAAAAAAAAAGCATGTGAACGCTTCAGTTATCTTGTAGTCCCGTAGTTTGTAGGCCAAAAGCTAAAATTCATTAGTACTCCCTCCGTCACATAATATAAAAGCGTTTTTTGCGAGATAATATAAGCCGTTTTTGACACTACACTAGTACATTTTAAAAATTATGCACAATTTTAAAAGAAAAAACAAAAATTACTCTAAATAGCGGGGTATAGCGGGAATGAGGGACCTATGGGATTTAAGAGTTAAACAGATGTTGCCGCTAATTGTGCAGCTATTCCAGAAACATGTCCCTCATTACGGGAGTGCGAGATAACTGAAGCGCCGCCGTTATAAATGAGGGACCTATGGGATTTAAGTTTCTTCATAGTTTAGCGCTAAAGAGAAATTTTAGGTCTTTGAATCCCTATCCCGCCGTAATCCTCAATCCTCTTCGAGAGACCAACAAAACATGCAACAATAGTGGCTGCGACCGTCAGTTGCTTTGGTTGTTGTTGCGCTCGACCGAGAGAAATGCAAGCACCGGCCGGTGAGGGAGTCCTGGATTAGGGGGTCCTCGGACAGCCGGACTGTATGCTTATGCCGGACTGTTGGAGTATGAAGATGCAAGATTGAAGACTTCGACCCGTGTCCGGGTGGGACTCTCCTTTGCATGGAAGGCAAGCTTGGCGATTCAGATATGTAGATTCCCTTCTCTGTAACCGACTCTGTGTAACCTTAGCCCCCTCCCATGTCTATATAAACCGGAGGGTTTAGTCCGTAGGACAAGAACAACAATCATAATCATAGGCTAGCTTCTAGGGTTAGCCTCTATGATCTCGTGGTAGATCTACTCTTGTAATACTCATATCATCAAGATCAATCAAGCAGGAAGTAGGGTATTACCTCCATAGAGAGGGCCCGAACCTGGGTAAACATCGTATCCCCCGCCTCCTGTTACAATTAGCCTTAGATGCACAGTTTGGGACCCCCTACCCGAGATCCGCCGGTTTTGACACCGACATTGGTGCTTTCATTGAGAGTTCCACTGTGACGTCACCATAAGGCTTGATGGCTCCTTCAATCATCTACAACGATGTGGTCCAGGGCGAGGTTTTCGTCCCCGAACAGATCTTCGTATTCGGTGGTTTCGCACTACGGGCCAATTCGCTTGGACATCTGGAGCAGATCGATAGCTACGCTCCTGGCCATTAGGTCAGGTTTGGAAGCCTGAACTACACTGCCGACATTCACGGAGACTTGATCTTCGACGGATTCGAGCCCATGACAGGTGCGCCCTACAGCCGCGATGAGCATGACTTAGATCTGCCATCGGACGGCGATTAGGAGATCACACCTGAAGCTGCCCCGGCTTTAAATCCGGAGCAGATCGTGCCGACCGAGGACGGGTGGATGGACCCCGCCACGGAGGCCGCACACTCAGCGGTGATAGAGCCGAACACCGATCTCACTTCCAAGGAGGTCTGTGTCATCGGACCCCCGAACTCGTCTCTGGCCATAGACTCCGAACCGTGTACATCCGTGTCCATCGAATCTAACTGGGCGCCGATCATGGAGTTTAGCTCCGCGGATATCTTTCAGCACTCGCCCTTGGGCGACATGATGAATTCACTAAAGTCTTTCTCCCTGTCAGAGGACTCTCTGTCGAACTATGTCCGTCTTGAGTGGGAAGCGGACGACGAAGGAATTCGTTGCCCACCCACCACCCACTTAATAGCCATTGTCGATGACTTAACTGACATGCTTGATTTCAACTCCGAAGACATCGACAGTATGGACGATGATGCCGGAGAAGAACAGGAACCACCGCCCACGGGGCGCTGGACGGCAACCTCATCATATGACATATATATGGTGGATACACCTAAAGAAAATAATGGCAAGGATCAAAAGGATGCAACGGAGGGTGACCCTCCGGAGAAGCAACCTAAGCGCCGACGTCAGCGGCGCCGCTATAAACCCCGCCATAGCAAAAATTGCGATACCGGCACCAGAGACAATAGCACTCCGGATGATGCCGAAGACGAAAACAATCCCACCGAGCCAAGCTTCGAGCAGGCCAGACGGGAGAACGGGCAAGCTAGCCCCGATGAACAGGCAATGGATGAAGGATTGGAGGATGACAATTACATGCCCCTCTCTGAAGATGAGGTGATCCTCGTGACGAAGAATTTATTGTGCCTGAGGATCTCGTCGAGCAAGAGTGCTTCAAGCGCCGGCTTATAGCCACCGCAAAGAGCCTGAAGAAAAAATAGCAACAACTTCAAGCTGATCAAGATCTGCTCACTGATAGATGGACTGAAGTCCTGGCAGCCGAGGAATACGGACTCGAGCGCCCCAACAAAAGCTACCCGAGGTGCAGGTTGTTACCTCAATTCGAGGATGAGGCACTAGAGCCCACACTTCAAGCGTAGGATGCGGCTGACCGACCACCCCATGGCTGTGACAAAGTGGCATATTAGCCCAAACACCAGCCCGCACCATATTGCCAAACAACTAAAAACACCAAGGCGCGGGGCTACACGCATGACCTGCGAGACAAACTGGAAAACAAAGCAGGACAGTCAAGATCGATCTACGGATCGCGGGGGCGCCCCCAACGTGTAACGATGACCGCCACACCAGATATACTAAATATAAATCCGTCCGGGCCGAATATAGCGGACCAGATTCATCCGAACTGCATCGCGATGTATCCCGGCACAGAGGTGCCGCACACCCCCTATGCTTTACTGACGAAGTAATGGAACATGAATTCCCAGAAGGGTTTAGACCCGTAAACATAGAACCATATGATGGAACAATAGACCCCGCGGTGTGGATCAATGATTTCCTTCTCCACATTCATATGGCCCACGGTGATGATCTACACGCCATCAAGTACCTTCCACTAAAACTCAAAGGACCAGCTCGACATTGGCTGAATAGCCTGCCGGCAAACTCCATTTGCAGTTGGGAGAACCTGGAAGACGCATTCCTTGACAACTTCCAGGTCATTTATGTGCGACCACCGGATGATGACTACTTAAGTCACATAACCCAACAGCCCGAAGAGTTAGCCAGGAAATTCTGGACTCGGTTCTTAACGAAAAAGAATGAAATTGTCGACTGTCCGGACGCCGAAGTGAAGGAAATATGCCCTAGAGGCAATAATAAAGTTATTATTTATTTCCTTATATCATGATGAATGTTTATTATTCATGCTAGAATTGTATTAACCGGAAACATGATACATGTGTGAATACATAGACAAACTAAGTGTCACTAGTATGCTTCTACTTGACTAGCTCGTTTATCAAAGATGGTTATGTTTCCTAGACATGGACAAAGAGTTGTCATTTGATTAACGGGCTCACATCATTAGGAGAAGGATGTGATTGACTTGACCCATTCCGTTAGCTTAGCACTTGATCGTTTAGTATGTTGCTATTGCTTTCTTCATGACTTATGCATGTTCCTATGACTACGAGATTATGCAACTCCCGTTTACTGGAGGAACACTTTGTGTGCTACCAAACGTTACAACGTAACTGGGTGATTATAAAGGAGCTCTACAGGTGTCTCCGAAGGTACATGTTGAGTTGGCGTATTTCGAGATTAGGATTTGTCACTCCGATTGTCGGAGAGGTATCTCTGGGCCCACTCGGTAATACACATCACTATAAGCCTTGCAAGCATTGCAACTAATTAGTTAGTTGCATGATGATGTATTACGGAACGAGTAAAGAGACTTGCCGCTAACGAGATTGAACTAGGTATTGAGATACCGACGATCGAATCTCGGGCAAGTAACATACCGATGACAAAGGGAACAACGTATGTTGTTATGCGGTTTTGACCGATAAAGATCTTCGTAGAATATGTAGGAGCCAATATTGGCATCCAGGTTCCGCTATTGGTTATTGACCGGAAACAGTTCTAGGTCATGTCTACATAGTTCTCGAACCCGTAGGGTCCGCACGCTTAACGTTACAATGATAGTTTTATTATGAGTTTATAAGTTTTGATGTACTAAAGGTTGTTCGGAGTCCCGGATGTGATCACGAACATGACTAGGAGTCTCAAAATGGTCGAGACATAAAGATTGATATATTGGACGACTATATTCGGACACCGGAAGTGTTTCGGGTGATTTCGGAGAAAACCGGAGTGCCGGAGGGTTACCGGAACCCCCCCGGGAACTAATGGGCCTTGTTGGACCCTAGTGGAGAGAGAGAGGGGCCGGCCAGGGCAAGAGGCGCGCCCCCTCCCCTTGAGTCCGAATAGGACAAGGAAAGGGGGGGCGGCGCCCCCCTTGCCTTTCCCCTCTCCCACTCCTTCCTCCCCCCTCCTTCTTGGACTAGGAAAGGGAGGGGCAAACCTACTTGGAGTAGGTTTCCCCCTCCTAGGGCGCGCCACCCCCTTGGCCGCCCCCTCCTCCTCCCCAACTTTATATACGGAGGAGGGGGGCACCTCTAGGCACAACAACAATTGATCCCTTAGATCTCTTAGTCGTGTGCGGTGCCCCCCTCCACGATAATCCACCTCCGTAATATCGTAGCGGTGCTTAGGCGAAACCCTGCGTCGGTAGAACATCAAGATCGTCACCATGCCGTCATGCTGACGGAACTCTCCCTCGACACTCGGCTGGATCGGAGTTCGAGGGACGTCATCGAGCTGAACGTGTGCTACAACTCGGAGGTGCTGTAGTTTCGGTGCTTGATCGGTCGGGCCGTGAAGACGTACGACTACATCAACCGCGTTGCTCTAACGCTTCCGCTTTCGGTCTACGAGGGTACGTGGACAATACTCTCCCCTCTCGTTGCTATGCATCACCATGATCTTGCGTGTGCGTAGGAATTATTTTGAAATTACTACGTTCCCCAACAGTGGCATCCGAGCCTAGGTTTTATGCGTTGATGTTATATGCATGAGTAGAACACAAGTGAGTTGTGGGCGATACAAGTCATACTGCTTACCAGCATGTCATACTTTGGTTCAGCGGTATTGTTGGATGAAGCGGCCCGGACTGACATTACGCGTACGCTTACGCGAGACTGGTTTTACCGCCGTGCTTTGCACATAGGTGACTAGTGGGTGTCTGTTTCTCCAACTTTAGTTGAACCGAGTGTGGCTACGCCCGGTCCTTGCGAAGGTTAAAACAGCACTAACTTGACGAACTATCGTTGTGGTTTTGATGCGTAGGTAAGAACGGTTCTTGCTCAGCCCGTAGCAGCCACGTAAAATTTGCAACAACAAAGTAGAGGACGTCTAACTTGTTTTTGCAGGGCATGTTGTGATGTGATATGGTCAAGACGTGATGCTATATTTTATTGTATGAGATGATCATGTTGTGTAACGAAGTTATCGGCAACTGGCAGGAGCCATATGGTTGTCGCTTTATTGTATGAAATGCAAACGCCCTGTAATTGCTTTAGTTTATCACTAAGCGGTAGCGATAGTCGTAGAAGCAATAGACAGCGTAAACCACAACGATGCTACGATGGAGATTAAGGTGTCGTGCCGGTGACGATGGTGATCATGGAGGTGCTTCAGAGATGGAGATCACAAGCACAAGATGATGATGGCCATATCATATCACTTATATTGATTGCATGTGATGTTTATCCTTTATGCATCTTATCTTGCTTTGATTGACGGTAGCATTTTAAGATGATCTCTCACTAATTATCAAGAAGTGGTCTCCCTGAGTATGCACCGTTGCAAAAGTTCTTCGTGCTGAGACACCACGTGATGATCGGGTGTGATAGGCTCTATGTTCAAATACAACGGGTGCAAAACAGTTGCACACGCGGAATACTTAGGTTAAACTTGACGAGCCTAGCATATACAGATATGGCCTCGGAACATGGAGACCGAAAGGTCGAGCGTGAATTATATAGTAGATATGATCAACATAGTGATGTTCACCATTGAAAACTACTCCATCTCACGTGATGATCGGACATGGTTTAGTTGATTTGGATCACGTGATCACTTAGATGACACTAGTAGAAAAAGGACCTAATATGAGACACATTAGTGCCGGTTTGGTTTTGAGCCGGCACTAATGTGTCCATTAGTGCCGGTTCCAACGGCTAGCCGGGCGTTCTCATTAGTACCGGTTCGTGGCGAATCTACAGTACCGGTTCGTGCAATAAACCGGTACTAAAGAGGGTGGTGGCAGGGTGTTGTCAGTCTGGGGCCCGTCCAACACCTTTAGTACCGGTTCGTGGCACGAACCAGTACTAAAGGTCGACGTACATAAACCCTTCGTCCCCCCGAGCCACTCTGTTCTTCCCCTTTCCCCTCACTTCCTCTGTTCTCCCCCCTCTCTCCTCGAGCTCCTCACAAATTTTGCCCAAAATTTGTCAAGATTTGAAGGCCCCCATCCATTCAAATGATCACAAAGGTTAGCAACTTTGTCCTTTCAACTCTCATCACTAGATTAACTCTTGCAATGCTTTGTATAGTGATTAATTTGGGAGGAATAATTATATTTGCTAGTATTTGATTTATATGCAATTTGAGGTCAAAAATAACACTTAGTTTGCATATGTAGGTGTGGTTTACTTAGTGCCTTCTAAATCTCCGTCGTAACCACCGTCGATCGCCCGCACCGTCCCGTCGCCGGCACCACCTTCTGGTGAGGCTCTTGTTCATGAATGTTTTACATTACCAAATTGATGTTTATGTGATTTGGATATATAGTTACTCGTATAATTATCTTACCCGTACGTTGTTTGTTATACATAGTGCCATGGTTTTGATATCCGTCCCCGTCGGCCCTCGTCCTTGTTATGATTCGGATGTGGTATATTCTCTTTTAAAACTAGTTGTTGCATTTCGTGTTTATGACAAATTATGCCCATCAAGTTGACATAGATATTTTTATCTAGGAGGTATGTGAACCGGAAATTCCAACCGACCCTATTGTCGAGAGGTTAAATTTAGTTGAAAGAGAAAACGAGTATTTGAAAGAAAAATTGAAAAGAATTGAGGGGGAGAAGATGGAATTGGAGTTGCATGTTGCCGATGTCGTCGATGATCACAAGATCAAGATGGAGAAAATGAGGTTGAAGATTAGAAAGATTAGAAAATATGCCATTGATAGTGTGGCTTGGTATCATTATGCTGTTGGATCAATTGTTACCTTAGTTGCGATCTTCATCGCATTTGTTGTTGCATTTAAATTCTTTAGCTAGAGAGTTATTTGTATGTTGCATTTAATTAAGTGTTGTATATGAACTTTATGTATGAACTTTATGTATGAACTTTATGTATGAACTTGTATTAATTTGGTCTATTTGGTGTTGTGTAATGAAGATGAGCCGACAATGGATGTATGATGACCGATGCTCTCCCGAGTTCATTAATGGCGTGCATACTTTTCTGCGGGCCGCTGAGGCAAACAAGCGGGCGGCTTGTCCATGTTCTGGCTGTAAGAATGGTCACAGTTACTCTACAGAAAAAACCATTCACGTCCACCTATTTAAGTCCGGTTTCATGCCCCACTATAATGTTTGGACCAAGCACGGAGAAATAGGGGTTATGATGGAAGACAATGAAGAAGAAGAGGACGACGACGGCTATCCTGGCCATGGGTTCCCTGAATATGATGATACAACAATGGGGGAAGAAGCTGAGCCGGCAATGCGGGAAGAAGCTGAAGAAGAGGCATCAGATGAGCCCGCTGATGATCTAGGTCGGGCCATTGCCGATGCAAAGAGAAACTGCGCAAGTGATCTGGAGAGGACGAAGTTGCAGCGCATGTTAGAGGATCACAAGAAATTGTTGTACCCGAATTGCGAAGCTGACAAAAAAAAGTTGGGCACCACACTTGAATTGCTGCAATGGAAGGCAGAGAATGGTGTATCTGACAAGGGATTTGGAAAGTTGCTGGTAATGATAAAGAATATGCTTCCAAAGGACAACGAATTGCCCGAGAGTACGTATGAAGCAAAGAAGGCTGTCTGCCCTCTAGGGTTAGAGGTGCAAAAGATACATGCATGCCCTAATGACTGCATCCTCTACCGCGGTGAGTACGAGGATTTGAACGCTTGCCCGGTATGCGGTGCATTGCGTTATAAGATCAGTCGCGATGACCCTGGTGATGTCGAGGGCGAGCGCCCCAGGAAGAAGATTCCTGCCAAGGTGATGTGGTATGCTCCTATAATACCACGGTTGAAACGTTTGTTCCAAAACAAAGAGCATGCGAAGGCGATGCGGTGGCACGCAGAAGACCGTAAGAAAGACGGAAAGTTGAGAGTACCCGCTGACGGTTCGCAGTGGAGAAAAATCGAGAGAAAGTACTGGAGGAGTTTGCAGGTGACCCAAGGAACGTATGGTTTGGTCTAAGCGCAGATGGCATTAATCCTTTTGGGGAGCAGAGCAGCAACCATAGCACGTGGCATGTGACTCTATGTTTGTATAACCTTTCTCCTTGGTTGTGCATGAAGCGGAAGTTCATTATGATGCCAGTGCTCATCCAAGGCCTTAAGCAACCCGGCAACGACATTGATGTGTACCTAAGGCCATTAGTTGAAGAACTATTACAGCTATGGAATGGAATAGGTGTACGTGCATGGGATGAGCACGGACAGGAAGAATTTGACCTAAAGGCGTTGCTGTTTGTGACCATCAATGATTGGCCTGCTCTTAGTAACCTTTCAGGACAGACAAACAAGGGATACCGCGGATGCACGCATTGTTTGGATGATAGCGACAGTATATATTTGGATAGTTGTAGGAAGAATGTGTACCTGGGACATCGTCGATTTCTTCCGACAAGGCATCCCGTAAGAAAAAAAGGCAAGCATTTCAAAGGTGAGGCAGATCGCAGGACGAAGCCTCGCCACCGTACTGGTGCTGATGTACATGATATGGTTAAGGATTTGGAGGTAATCTTTGGAAAGGGTCCTGGCGGAAAACCTATTCCGAAGGACGCTGACGGACGCACACCCATGTGGAAGAAGAAATCTATATTTTGGGACCTGCCATATTGGAAAGACCTAGAGGTCCGCTCCGCAATCGACGTGATGCACGTGACGAAGAATCTTTGCGTGACCCTGCTTGGCTTTTTGGGCGTGTATGGGAAGACAAAAGATACACCAGAGGCACGGGAGGACCAGCAACGTATGCACGGAAAAGACGGCATACATCAGGGTCAGGCCAGCTACGCTCTTACCAAATAAGAGAAGGAAATCTTCTTCGAATGCCTGCTCAGCATGAAGGTACCATCTGGCTTCTCGTCGAATATAAAGGGAATAATAAATATGGCAGAGAAAAAGTTCCAGAACCTAAAGTCTCATGACTGCCACGTGATTATGACGCAACTCCTTCCGGTTGCATTGAGGGGGCTTCTACCGGAAAACGTTCGATTAGCCATTGTGAAGCTATGTGCATTCCTCAATGCAATCTCTCAGAAGGTAATCGATCCAGAAATCATACCAAGGTTACAGAATGATTTGGTGCAATATCTTATCAGTTTCGAGTTGGTGTTCCCACCATCCTTCTTCAACATCATGACGCACGTCCTAGTTCGCCTTTGCGAAGAGATTAACGTTTTGGGTCCTATATTTCTACACAATATGTTCCCCTTTGAAAGGTTCATGGGAGTCTTGAAGAAATATGTTCATAACCGTGCTAGGCCAGAAGGAAGCATCTCGAAGGGCCATGAAAATGAGGAGGTCATTGAGTTTTGTATTGACTTCATTCCTGACCTTAAGCCGATTGGTGTTCCTGAATCGCGGCATAAGAGCAGACTAGAAAGAAAAGGCACGCTAGGAGGGCATCAAATAATATGTATGGACGAGCATTCTCTTACTGAAGCACACTACACAGTTCTATAGAATTCCGCCTTGGTGGCTCCGTATATGGAGGAACACAAGAATTTTCTACAGTCCAAACACCCGGAGAAGTCTGACGACTGGATTACACGCAAACAAATGAGGACTTTCGCCGGTTGGTTGCAGAAACATGCCCTGAATGATGGCGATATTCAAAATGACTTGTACTCGCTGTCCCAGTCACCATCTTCGAATATAATGTCTTTCAAAGGGTACTAGATAAATGGGAATACATTTTACACGATCGCCCAAGATAAGAAGAGCACCAACCAAAATAGTGGTGTCCGCTTTGATGCAACAACCAACATGGGAAAGGAAACATATTATGGTCGCATAGAGGACATATGGGAACTTAATTATGGATCAGGTGATTTGAAGGTCCCTTTGTTTCGGTGCAAATGGGTCAATATGACACGAGGCGGGGTAACGGAAGACCCGCAGTACGGAATGACAATAGTGGATCTCAACAATCTTGCGTATGCAGACGAACCATTCATCCTAGCCAATGATGTGGCGCAGGTTTTTTATGTGAAAGACATGTCTACCAGGCCGAGAAAAAGAAAAGATAAGGAAGCGAATGGATCATACGACGAGGCAAAGCGCCACATAGTTCTTTCAGGAAAAAGAAACATCGTGGGAGTGGATGACAAGACAGACATGTCAGAAGATTATGAAGATTTTGATGAAATTGCTCCATTCACAGTGAATATTGACCCGAGCATCCAGTTAAATGATGAAGATTTTCCATGGCTACGGCACAAAGGGACAGACGCGAAGAAAAAGTTTCACACCCAAAGATCTGGGATGTGATCGGCTTCAGTATCATCACTTTCTTCTGTGTTTCACACCCAGGAGGGAATGTTTGTAATAGTTAGGGTAGTTATGTGTTTTGGCATTTGAAACGCGAAGAAATTTTATGTGCAAACAAATTCTTTTCATGCATTTACTGATTTTTTCCAGCTAAATGACCCTGAAATTGAAAACCATTTCAAATGAACTCAAAAAAGGTTGAAAGTTGGCATGGTATCATAATTTCATACAAATAGCATGTGCAAGAAAGTAGATAGGGTTACGGCAAAAATTGGATGCACTTCGTGTACGAAATGGACAATCACTACTGGAGACAGAGAATTTGCCATCAGCCAGCTCTTTGCCGTATGCTAGCGGACGGCAAAGAAGGTCTTTGCCGTCTGCTTACAAAAAACAGACGGCAAAGAACTGACACACGGTAAAGAACCTGATTGCCATCAGTCAATTCTTTGCCGTCCATCAGCAGACGGCAAAGAATCTTTGCCATCTGCTGACAGACGGCAAAGAGGTGGGTGAGTCCAGTGGACGCCAGCGCTGTAACAGCCCACCAGCCTCACCTCTTTGCCGTCTGCTAGCAGATGGCAAAGAATCTTTGCCGTCTGCTGGCAGACGGCAAAGAGGTGGGGCTGTCGTCTATTCTTTTTCCGCGGACGGCAAAGAAGAAGCGCATGCCGTGGATCGATCCCACGGACCCTCGACCCACACAGCCCCAGGCCCCACCCACGCTGCACACACACCCACGCCCAACCCACGCACACACACCCATACCCATGTTGGATCCCATCTCTCTCATCCTCCTCGATCCCCTTTCTCCATCCCACGCCGCCACCAGATTCCGGCGATCCCCGCCGTTCCCCACCGCCCAGCTCTCCTCCCCGAGGTCACCTCTCCCCGCTCACCATCTCCACCGACCGATTTCTCTCCTCGCCCAGGAGAGCCACGCCCAGGCACTGGTGGTGGTGCACCGTGAGGAGGCCCCAGCGGCGTCGAGCTGCTGCTGCTACGGGCACAGCGACGTGATGGGGAGGAGCTACGTCGGGATGCTGCTCCTGCGCCGAGCTACTGCTGCTGCAGGCACGACAACGAGCCGGGGAGCTGCTGCTGCTGCGGGCGCGGCGTCTCTCCTTTCCCCAAATCCCCATCTGACGCATCCCTCTCCAGCCTCAAGCCGCTGCCCTGAGCTCCCCTACAGGCCGGCGATACCACTCTGATTAGGAGTCACGCATGTGGCCAGCATAGTATTCCGGTCACCAACTGCCCTCCAGGTATTCTCTTCATTTGGTTAAATTCACTGGCGGAGGAGCCCAGTGGGCAAGGTGTGTCAGCCACCACACCTTGATTTCCACCAATTTTTTTATATATAAGCATATACTTTTCTTGATGGAAATACTGCTTGTTAGTTTTAGACCACGCTAGATCGATTCACCCAAACAAAGCTAGATGAAGCACGTAAGTTAGATTGGAAGCACACAAGCAGGCAGCTTGATTGATGTGTTGTCCAGCACATGCCCATCTCACTACGTAGACGTACGCGAACCAGCTCGCTTCCGCTGTACAACGATCGGATCGATTCTCTCCGTGGCTCGTTCCTGATGGAACTCGTGACTAGGCGATCCAAAAACAGAACGGATAAATTTGCAACATGTATTTTTTTTCTTATGACATATATAAGAGTACATGATTGACTTCCGCCAGCCCGCCCGCGGGCAATTTTTGCCCTGAAACACGCCGCCGTCGCCCGTCGGCCCATCCCCGATCCCGCCGCCGGCAGCACAATCGTATTCTCTGCCGACCTGCCGATTTGAGTCTGCTATGCTGATGATGGCCCGCCTCCGCCGCCGGCGATTTGTGCCCAACAACGCCGCTACCCCTGCCCGTCCATCCATCCCTAACACCGTCTCGACCCGCGGCCTATCGAATTGGCTATTATGTTTTTGCATCAATTTTTTATTGAGGGGGCATCAATTTTGTCTAGTTGACAGTTTGCCACACCTTAATTTTTTTTCCGTCCTCCACCCCTAGTTAAATTAATGTGTCTTTCCTCAGCTTAGATTAACAGTTCATTGTTTCTTTCTCTGAATATGTGTACATTCAGAAGCAACTATGAACAACAGTTTCGTTCTTTGAATTATGCGTATTTTTAGGATCAGATGCTTAAATATCAGATGATGATTCTACATAGATACACTGGCTTTTGTATGACCTGAATAGAAGCAAATGAATATCATCAATTCTGATGTTAATGAAAGTAAAACAGAGACGCCAGTTATTAACATGGGCAGAAAGAGTAGTTCTTGGCATCTTCCTCTCCCTCCTCACTTGTTACGATTGAGTAGGTGTTGTCAAAGGCCAATTATATCTGTGATGCTATGTCGACTTAGATCTGGATGTTGGTAGTTACCTATATGTAGGAGGAAACAAGAAAGACCACGCTACAACACTAAGTGGTGTAATTTCTGGTAGTTACCTAGCTTTAGCATGCAACTTCGATCCCTACCTATTAACTTTACAGTGTATATGCACTGAAATTTAACTGCATCTTATGTTCTTTTTTTTGTTGCTCTTGGCCATCCAATATGTTATCATTGTTTTTTCTATTTATTAACCCATAAGGTATCCCGGCCATTATTTGTCAGCAATTTTAGTTTAGAGCAACCTGCAGTTTATTTTCTATGGTTTCTACTGTTATACATTAATTGCAAGCCTTTTCTGCTTACAAACTTGTCAGTGACTTGACTTTTCACTATGTAGATTACTGTTACATGAAAGAAAATGTTTTGCTGGATGGTTGGTTTATATCATCATCTTACAGCAGAACATTCGGCTATTTGACCATGCATACTTGACCGTGCTTTTGCAAAGTCTATAGGTGTGAGCTATTTTGCTCGTGGACAATCTCATGTGTTGGATCTGCATTGGATGGCAGATAAGCGGAGTGGGAGCTTGCAATAGCAGCTTTGACCCCTTCCCAATGAGCTGCAGGTCGTAGACGAGGTCCTGGCCGAGGTATCCCTCCTCTCATTCCTTCCCCTTTCTACCCCCAAAGGAGTGATTATAGTGTATGCTGCACAGAAGTTTCCAAAGTTCATGCTTAGCTGATATCTTTTGTTAACTGAATAGTTTGCTGTGATGAATCACTAGGACAGTATAGCAAGGCGGCTCTTAAAAAGGGTCCCTTCTTTGATTATAAATCCTAAACAGATCATAAATTATGAGCAAAGAACCTTCCATGATCCCCATCACAGAGTTTTGTTTTTGTTCCCTTGCATTGATATGCAAAATATATGCATCGCTAACAATTTTGCGTTAAGTTAATTGTTTGTTGTGATGAATCATAAGGACGATATCCGAGTACACTGGCTCTTGAAAAAGGCCTCCTTCCTTGATTATAGTAATTCCTAAACTGGTCATATAGTCTGGGCAACCTGCACAAATCTGAATTTATGTTTTGGAAAACCATGTTTCCTGTTTAAATTCTACTAGTCATTGCTCTATGCTTTAATATTGGGTATTTAGACATGATCATGCTCCTATGGTTGTTCTATTTGATAAGACTTGAACATGCTTATTTTAGTTTAGATATCCATCTATGCTACCGTTCTGTCCATTTGGATGTTATGCACTTACAATTATACATTATGTAAATCCATATTTCAGTTGCAATGTATAGCTTGATTCACACTTGTAGCAGCCATGCAAGATAAAAGAAAATAAATCTAGATTCTTACCCTTTCCCTTGATACATTCTCCTTGTTGAACAAACAAACAGTTTTCAATGAACTGACATTTAACCATTCTGCTGGTTGGATGCTTGTTGCCTATATTTAGAATAAGCGTAAGTGCTTGTATCTTGCTACTATGAAAGTGGTGATGTTTTTAATGAAGTGATGCAGGCTGCAGTGGCGTGCAACATGTATTCATTGCAATATTTTCATATTTGTGGAGATTGGTTAGTATTTTGTGGTTGATGGCTGTAGCTGGCTTTTCCTCCTAAAATTTACATGTGGTGGGAATAGAGTACATGTGCCATAAAATTCACTTTTTCTCCTAACAACTTATACTTAGCACTTTGATCTTTGTAGAAAAAACCTTGCTGGGTCCGAAGTTGTCCAGATGCATGGTGAATGATGGCTGAGATATGGTGCGAAATGGAATAGAAAGAAAATTCTTGTGCCTGGAGGGAGCGGAACTGAATGTGATCGGGGGGTCACAGTCAAGAGAGTGCTTCCTTGGCGTGCTACCAAAGGGAAATGGTGAGTTGTCACTTGAAACTATCATCTTCGTTCTCAATTTATTTATTTTAGCAAAGGCAAAATATTCTAGGTTCTGCTCTTCATTTAGAATATTCACAAGTAAATGATTTACTTTCTTATATATCTGACATTTCAGCCACTATCATGGAAGTAAAAGAGATGGCCATTTAATTAGGCTAGGCTCACAAGTAGCTGGATTTTTTGTGTGTGAAGATGCATCAGTGATTTTTTAGCAGTTTATAATGGTACTAGCCCCCTGTGCTTGTGGGTGCAGTGCCCTAATTGCAAAAAAATACCAGGTGCAAGTGTGGTGCTGGTTCTCTCCTTTGGCTTTTTGGTATTGGTTCTCTCCTTTGGCTCCTTGTAATATGTGTTGGATATGTGTTCATGGATATGTGTTTGATATATATGTGTTCATGACTATTGGTAACATGTGTTGGATATGTGTTCATGGCTATTGGTAACATGTGTTGGATATGTGTTCATGGATATTATATATATATATATATATATATATATATATATATATATATGTATGTATATGTATATGTGTGTGTGTGTGTGTGTGTGTTTGATTTTCTGTGAAAATGAATTGATATAAGAAGAAACATAATTAATGCCTATTTGGTCTCTTTGCCATCTGCCAACAGATGGTAAAGAGTCTGCAGCCTTTGCCGTCTGCCAGCAGATGGCAAAGAGCCATGCCCTTTGTCGTCTGCCACTGACGGCAAAGGCCTCTTTGCCATCCGCTGCAAAAAACAGACGGCAAAGAAGGCCTTTGCCAACCCTGTCTTTGCCGGAGCTATTTGCCGTCCGTGGCAGATGGCAAAGGCCTTTGCCATCCGCCATCCCAGCCTTTGCCATCCGCTATGGCTGATGGCAAAGTACCAGATTCCTGTAGTGAATCTCTTTCGAAGTATCAGGGTTTCCGACGAAAACTGAACTGTTACAAAGTCATTTCATTTTTTAAATAACCTAAGCATTAGCAAATTGAATATAATGATAAAACACACTAATATTAAACATAAAAAAAAGAATCACTGAAAAAACTTTTTTCGAAGTTAAGTTATTCACAAACTAGTGATTCACACAAATTTCAAATAATTCAAAATTTAAACTATTCAAATTTGAAAACTACTGGCACTAACAGAAAATTGGTAATTTTTTGTACCTAAAGCAAAAATATTCACAAAGAAACTCTAAATACAGCAAAAAACAACTCAAAAATAAGTAAAACAAAAATAAATAAAGCGAAAAAAAATTAGAAAATAAAAAAGCCCACCTACTGGGCCAAAGCGGCCTGCATACGACTAGGAACACAAACTTTTGTTGGGCCAGGATGCAGGCCCGCAAAGGCCCAGTAGGCCCACTGGGCGAAGAGGACAAGTAGGCCCAGTAGGCCTGACTAGGAGAGGAGCTCGAGAGAGCTACCGCACTGTCGCTTATAAACCAGTGCGGTAGCCTCTCGGCTAGCGAGGTGGGACTAAATTTGCGCACCGCCTGGAGCCAGCGCACCCCCTTTAGTACCGGGTG